>NW_023995910.1:0-22500 GCF_015586225.1 Lucilia sericata
AACTAGAACTGAACTAGAACTGAACTAGAACTGAACTAGAACTGAACTAGAACTGAACTAGAACTGAACTAGAACTGAACTAGAACTGAACTAGAACTGAACTAGAACTGAACTAGAACTGAACTAGAACTGAACTAGAACTGAACTAGAACTGAACTAGAACTGAACTAGAACTGAACTATAACTGAACTAGAACTGAACTAGAACTGAACTAGAACTGAACTATAACTGAACTAGAACTGAACTAGAACTGAACTAGAACTGAACTAGAACTGAACTAGAACTGAACTAGAACTGAACTATAACTGAACTAGAACTGAACTAGAACTGAACTAGAACTGAACTAGAACTGAACTAGAACTGAACTAGAACTGAACTAGAACTGAACTAGAACTGAACTATAACTGAACTATAACTGAACTAGAACTGAACTAGAACTGAACTAGAACTGAACTAGAACTGAACTAGAACTGAACTAGAACTGAACTAGAACTGAACTAGAACTGAACTACAACTGAACTAGAACTGAACTAGAACTGAACTAGAACTGAACTAGAACTGAATTAGAACTGAACTAGAACTGATCTTGAATTGAACTAGAACTGAACTAGAACTGATCTAGAACTGAACTAGAACTGAACTAGAACTGAACTAGAACTGAACTAGAACTGAACTAGAACTGAACTAGAACTGAACTAGAACTGAACTAGAACTGAACTAGAACTGAACTAGAACTGAACTAGAACTGAACTAGAACTGAACTAGAACTGAACTAGAACTGAACTAGAACTGAACTAGAACTGAACTAGAACTGAACTTAGAACTGAACTAGAACTGAACTAGAACTGAACTAGAACTGAACTAGAACTGAACTAGAACTGAACTAGAACTGAACTAGAACTGAACTAGAACTGAACTAGAACTGAACTTGAACTAGAACTGAACTTGAACTAGAACTGAACTAGAACTGAACTAGAACTGAACTAGAACTGAACTAGAACTGAACTAGAACTGAACTAGAACTGAACTAGAACTGAACTAGAACTGAACTAGAACTGAACTAGAACTGAACTAGAACTGAACTAGAACTGAACTAGAACTGAACTAGAACTGAACTAGAACTGAACTAGAACTGAACTAGAACTGAACTAGAACTGAACTAGAACTGAACTAGAACTGAACTAGAACTGAACTTGAACTGAACTAGAACTGAACTAGAACTGAACTAGAACTGAACTAGAACTGAACTTGAACTAGAACTGAACTAGAACTGAACTAGAACTGAACTAGAACTGAACTAGAACTGAACTAGAACTGAACTAGAACTGAACTAGAACTGAACTAGAACTGAACTAGAACTGAACTAGAACTGAACTAGAACTGAACTAGAACTGAACTAGAACTGAACTAGAACTGAACTAGAACTGAACTAGAACTGAACTAGAACTGAACTAGAACTGAACTAGAACTGAACTAGAATTGAACTAGAACTGAACTAGAACTGAACTAGAACTGAACTAGAACTAAACTCGAACTGAAATAGAACTGAAACAGAACTAAAGACTTTTGAAATAAAATTATGTAGACATTCGGTCTAGTTTAGTAATTGAATCTTTTTGCAGCTCCTCTAGAATAAATTTGAAAATATGCCAATATCCAAAGAAATAATGTTTATACAACTTTTCAGGATAACTAAGAGTTTTACAAAAAAGTCTTTTGCAGCAGATAAAAAGTGTATTTCCTTAAATTTACCTAAACATTTTAAACACTGCACAATAATTTTATGTTTATTTCTTTTTTTTTTATTAAAAATAACTTGTTTTTTAATTTTGTATATCATTTTATTTTTTGTTTCATTTTTTTATTTAATTTTTGTAATTAATTACAAATAAATCATCAAACTTAGATTTACCTTTAAAACCTCAAGTATTACCACGTTCGTTACTAACATCGTCCTCATCATCGGCCATATCTAAAATAAGCAACAACAACAAAACCTCTTCAATGTCCTCGTCAACGACCATAATATCGTCATCGTCATCTACAACTTCGAATGAAATTCAATCGAAAATAATTTCCAGCAGTTGTATAAATAGCGAGACCAACGAAACCATTAGTAAACAATTAAACTGAGGTACAAAATGGTACAAATGAGGTGCTCAACATACGTAATAGTAAAAAATTAAACTTAAATGATTTCCTTAATGCGGATAACGATAAGACGGCCAATTCAGCGGCCGGTGGTTTGATGAAACGTATTGCTGGCAAAGAAATATCAACAATGTTTGAGGTTTGACAACAATAAAAACACACTTGTTGTGTCTCTCTCTCTCTCTCTATATATATCAGAACAACATTATTGCTACTACATACTACTTTTTATGTCATAAAAATGCGCCTACATTTTAGCATTGGGGCTTTTCACAATAACAATAATAATGCTTTTGAAAATGAAAATTTAAAGCGAACATTTTCAATTTATGAAAAATTCGTTCATATTTAATGCCTTAAAATTCTCTTATAGTTTTTGGCTTTAATACTGTTTTTTTTAACATAATGTCCTGCTGGCTCATAAAACTGTTTTGTCCCCCACCCCTGCCCTCCTTAGTTGACAAATTAATCGACATTGTCATTATTATTATTTGTGTTAAATGTTTACAAAATTTATTTTAAATAATACAAAAAGCTTTAATTATGTTTAAATTTGTTAATTCTGTCTCTGATTTTATGTTTTCTTTTATTTTAAATAATTATGTAGTTTTTGTTTAAAGTGGAAAGCGGACCATAGACCATACTATAGACAAGAATATAGACTAGAGTAGACTAAGATATAGACTAGACTATTGACTAGACTATAGACTAGACTATAACTAGACTATAGACAAGACTATAGACTAGACTATAGATTAGACTATAGACTAGACTATAGACTAGACTATAGACTAGACTATAGACTAGACTATAGACTAGACTATAGATTAGACTATAGACTAGACTATAGACTACACTAAACTAGACTATAGACTAGACTATAGAGTAGACTAACTAGACTAGACTATAGACTAGATTAGAAACTAGACTATAGACTAGACTATAGACTAGACTATAGACTAGACTATAGACTAGAGTATAGACTAGACTATAGACTAGACTATAGACTAGACTATAGACTGACTATGACTAGACTATAGACTAGACTATAGACTAGACTATAGACTAGACTATAGACTAGACTATAGACTAGACTATAGACTAGACTATATAGACTATAGACTAGACTATAGACTAGACTATAGACTAGACTATAGACTAGACTAGACTAGACTATGACTAGACTATAGACTAGACTATAATAGACTATAGACTAGACTATAGACTAGACTATAGACTAGACTATAGACTAGACTATAGACTAATAACTAGACTATAGACTAGACTAGAGTAGACTATAACTAGATAGACTATAGACTAGATATAACTAGACTATAGACTAGACTATAGACTAGACTATAGACTAGACTATAGACTAGATATAGACTAGACTATAGACTAGATTATAGACTAGACTATAGACTAGACTATAGACTAGACTATAGACTAGACTATAGACTAGACTATAGACTAGACTATAGACTAGACTATAGACTAGACTATAGACTAGACTATAGACTAGACTATAGACTAGATATAGACTAGACTATAGACTAGACTATAGACTAGACTATAGACTAGATAGACTAGACTTAGACTAAATTATAGACTATAGACTAGACTATAGACTGGAATGTAGACTGGAATAGTAGACTAGACTATAGACTAGACTATAGACTAGACTATAGACTAGACTATAGACTAGACTATAGACTAGACTATAGACTAGACTATAGACTAGACTATAGACTAGACTATAGACTAGACTATAGACTAGACTAAGACTAGACTATAGACTAGACTAGATATAGACTAGATTTTGGCTAGACTATAGACTAGACTATAGACTAGACTATAGACTAGACTATAGACTAGACTATAGACTAGTCTATAGACTAGACTATAGACTACACTATAGACTAGACTATAGACTAGATTATAGCACTATAGACTAGACTATAGACTAGACATAGACTAGACTATAGACTAGACTATAGACTAGACTATAGACTAGACTATAGACTAGACTATAGACTAGACTATAGACTAGACTATAGACTAGACTATAGACTAGACATAGACTAGTCTATAGACTAGACTATAGACTAGACTATAGACTAGATATAGACTAGACTATAGACTAGACTATAGACTAGACTATAGACTAGACTATAGACTAGACTATAGACTAGACTAGACTAGACTAGACTGATAGACTAGACTATAGACTAGACTATAGACTAGACTATAGACTAGACTATAGACTAGACTATAGACTAGACTATAGACTAGTCTATAGACTAGACTATAGACTAGACTATAGACTAGACTATAGACTAGATTATAGACTAGACTATAGACTAGACTATAGACTAGACTATAGACTAGACTATGGACTAGACTATGGACTAGACTGTAGACTAAACTATAGGCTGGACTATAGACTAGACTATAGACTGGAATGTAGACTAGACTATAGACTGCACTATAGACTAGACTATAGACTTGACTATAGACTAGACTATAGACTAGACTATAGCCTAGACTAGAGACAGATATAGTCTAGACTATAGATTAGACCATAGACTAGACTATAGACTAGACTATAGAAAATATAGACTAGACTATTAACTAGACTGTTGACTAGACTATAGACTAGTCTAGTCGACCACCATAATTATTTAATGTTATTAGTCCTATCTGTTTTGAGTTTGTTTTAAAATTAATGTATTTTTTACTGTTTTTGTAATTTTAAAATATTGTGTTAAAAACTCTAATCTAAACTAAAACATTACATTAACAAAACACAGCTGCATGTCATTTTATATGTCTAACGTTATTTGTTTTTTTTTCTGTTTAAATAAATAAATACAAAACTATGTTATACATCACTTTAAGCTAAAATATTTGTATTATATAAAATTTCAATATATTTTATAGGAGAAATTAGTTGAAGGCCTACAACGATCCTCTATACGACGGACTTTTAGAGATACACAATATACCAAAGAGGATGTCGTTGATTTATAAAACCCAACAATTTAAGAAAATTAAAAACAATCTCCCCAAAAACCAAAAACAAGCAAAAACAATAAATAAATATTTTTTATATATAAAAAAACGCCTTAAATTTTGGTTAAAACTTTTTACTTTAACGAAATATGTTTCCAAAACTGTGCAATTTTCTATTCTACTACTTTTTTTAGTATTTTTCTTAACTGGCGTGTAATATTTATTACAATGTTTTTTATTATTATTTTTTAATTTTTAGTTTTTAAGTTTAATATTTTAAGTAAAATAAAGTATTCCATTTTTATTTTGTAATATTATTTATAAAATGTATTTAACAAAAACAATATACATGCATATAGATTAAATGAAACAAACGAACATATTTTTATACTATAATTTATAACTTTCCCCCTTGTGGTCTTCTTTTTATAAAATATACATATTTATGTAAATTGTCTATAAGTCTTTATACTTTTTTTTTTAATTATTATAATTATTGAACAAAAACAAAAATAAAACAAACAACCAATCGTACATAACATAAATAACTGATATTACAGTACACCTTCTAGTTTTTTACTATTTCTTCTTTAATTTTCCATAATTGCAATTAAGTGCCAAGGTTTTTTTTAAATAATTTTTGTTCATAATAGAAATTTTCAATCTATTTATGAAAAACAATTACTTTGCAGACTTTATAAGTAAATTGAAACAATTAAAAAGAAATCTAGATTTTCGATCTTTTTAAAACTCCATTTTTAGACATTAACACTTAGAAGTGCTAAATTTAAATAAGTTTACAACTTTTCCACTTTCTAATAAGAAAAATATTAAACTCCCTTAATTATGTTAATAAAATTTTATTTACAAAACATTCACAACAGTAGAAGTAGTTTTTGCAAGCATTAATAATGAAAAACAAAAAAGACACCAAATTAAATATTAAATTAAAAATTTGAAAAATTAGTTTTTTTTTTCTTTTTGTAGCACAAAGTAAAATATAAAGAGCAAAAATATTTAGTAAAAAACGAATTTTCTTATTAAGAAAACAAATGGAAAATACAAAATTATTATACAACAACAACAAAAATTATGAATTTTGAAAACTAATGAAAGTTATTAAAATATAAAAATAAAAGAACTGCCCCCACCAGTTGTGAAAATAAAACATACAAAAAATTTCAACGACAATTTTCAGACTAAAGCGAAAAGAAAAGAAACACAAAATCGATAAATTAAATAAACGATGTTTAAGTTAATAAGAAAAAACAGCACACTCCCAAATAAACAAATACACAATAAAATGTAAACATTTTTGAAATTTTTCGAAAAGAAAATTGTATTAAAAAAATAAAAATAAAATTAAAAAAAAAACATTTATTTTGTTTTATTGAAAACTAGCTATACTGGCTATAGCTAGTTTTGCTACCTAAAGCTACTACCTAAAAGCAATATAAAAAAACCCACTTAACGATTTTGAAATTTCTAACTACAATAGTTATCCAGTTCGCCTATTTCTATCTTTCTATGAAAAATTTGAATTATCTAACAGTTTTCAAGATATACGAAATTTTTTATTTAATTCAATCCCCTCATTGAAAGTCCGTCCGTTATTCTCTAAATGTTCACATGAATGTCAAAGTTCTTCATGTAAAATTTGAATTTGATTCTAGCTTTAATAGTTTCTCAGATATACAAATTTTTCTATTTAATTCATGTGGGGGCTTCAAGCTTCCCAGATGAATGTCCGCCCTTTTTCCTTAAAAATGTACAGATGAAATTGCAGAATTTTTCCTTCAAACAGATTCTGTTTGATGTCCCATTTGAAATACATATGTTTGAAGAAATAGGAAATACTGGTTTGTCAAACAACAATGTATTTTTCGTGTTTGCTACAAACACAAATAGTTTGAAGTGCTACCAGAGAAAAACTTGAAGTTGCCAGAACTCTAATATAAGGTATTCAGCGATTTTAATCACATGTAGCAGTTTTTATCACCTTGTTAACCCTACTCTCTCAACTATAGTTTGACAGTTTCTCACTTCACAGTGAATGATTTTTTTGCAAGAAGAAGAATTAAAAGAACGCTGTTGTTTTTATCCAAAAAGTTTTACAATTTTTTCACAAAATAATACATTATTTCGTAAATATCCTTTAAATACTTTACAAAATGGTGAAATTAACACCCGAACTTATAAATCAATCAATGCAATTTATAAACCCTTGTCGAGAACGTGAATTAGATTTACGCGGCTATAAGATACCACAAATTGAAAATTTGGGAGCCACGCTTGACCAGTTCGATACAATAGATTTGTCCGACAATGATCTCAGAAAATTAGATGGTCTTCCCTATTTACCACGTCTGAAGTGTTTATTACTGAATAATAATCGTATACTACGTATAGGTGATGATCTGCAGGAGTGTGTGCCTAACCTAAATTCGGTAATTTTAAGCGGCAATAATTTGCAGGAATTGGGCGATTTGGAGCCTCTGGCACAACTAACACATTTAGAGACCTTGTGTTTGCTTATGAATCCGGTGTCTACCAAACCTTACTACAGAGAGTATATGGCTTATAAATTTCCACATTTACGCTTATTGGATTTTAGGAAAATCAAGCAAAAGGATCGCAAAACTGCTTTGGAGTTCTTCCGTTCTAAACAGGGTAAAGAAATGTTAAAGGAAATAGCTAAAAAATCGAAATTAAGTGCTGCAGCAGCGGCACTAGCGGAAGCAACGGGTAAATCAACTGGCAGTGCGGGTGGACGGTTTGCCAATCCAGAAGATTTGCAACGCATTAGGGAAGCAATCAAACGTGCCAGTTCATTGCAAGAAGTAGAAAGATTATCACAAATCTTGCAAAGTGGTCAAATACCCGATAATTTTGTTTTAGGTCAAAATGGTTCCACACAAAATGGTAATACTAATAATAGTACAACACAAGAAGTGGCAATGGAACATTAGTGTTTAAAACATCTTTTTAATTTAAAATATTTAGTTTTCTGTGAATTCAAAGTGAACAATATAAACAAGCGAACCAATGAAGTAAAGAAGTTTTTTTATTTTAAAATAAACCATTTTATTTCTTCCAAATTTTTCATAGAAAAATAAAGAATTTCTCAAGAGGAGTAGTAAGTATATATTGGCTATATTAGAAGAGTAATTTGTTGTTATATTTTAAGAAACAATTACAAACAAAAAAGCAAGAATGACTTAAAAATTAAGAAACAAGTTTATGTTACAAATGAAAATAGTTTAACATAGGTTGTTAAATATTTTATGATAATTTTTGTTAAATTTGTAATTTCTTTGTGGCGTAAGGAATCATTCATTTACTTTTAATGGACAAATTAAAACAGGAATCAATTTATATTAACTACTACTATTTATCTATGTTTGTGAATTGCTTTTTTTTAGTTCTTTTGTTATAAGGGTAGGACTAACGACCTTTGGCTTCCATTATGGCATCGTAATGAAGACCGGTATAGAAAATAATCCACGTTACTAGAAAACCAGCAAACGAAGTCATAAAACCTTCTTTAATCAATTCCCAAGCACCGCCATAGGCTTCTTCGTCAATATTTTGAAAATTAATGGCATAAATGTAAACGACAGCACAACTGATACCAGCAAACCTGAAAAAAATAAAAGGAATGTTAGTGATATTAGCTTTTGAGATCATTGTTTTCATTTATACTCACAATACTAAACCTAAAAAGCCTTTAAGTGGTACAATACCCCAGATTACACCTAAAATAATGCCAAAAATTTGACGGGACCAATAGATGACATCCAAAAATTCATCCTAGAGTAAAAAAAGTGGATACATATAATTAAACACATACATAAATAAGCACTTAAATTCCAATTGGAAGTTACTGGGCAATTTCATTATCTATTGCTTAAATACGTTTATTTGTATAACCAGATAAATTAACACTGCCAGCATGTTTTCATGATTATCGAAAAAATTTTCTTACCTTATCCGGCCACTCAGATTTTGCTGTCAAAGCTCTATTGCAAATTTCTTTAATTGATGAGGACTTGGCACTACCACTTGTATTGTGTGAATGGTATTTGTTCTTGTAGACATTTTCACTGTCAATTTTTAATTCAACTTAGAAGATAGAAATAAAAGGAGTAAAATAAATACAGAAATTAATTAAATGCAATTTCACTCGAAATATATTAAAACTTCGACGTGTGATTACTGTTGGACTGTGCGGGACAAAACGAATATAGAACATAAATGTCAAAATGACATTTAATCATTAACATATGACAGGGATGGATGTGTTAATAGCATTAACCATTTCTAATGTAAAGTGCTGTGATTAAAAAATTAAAATTTTCATTAAAAAAATAAATTTATAATAAAATTGTTGAATTTCAATTAAATTTTTTAATGAACCTTAAGTACATAAATTATAAGGATATTGTTTAGATATTGTTTTCGTACCACAGACAAATTTACCAACTCTGAAAAATATAAATCTTTTAATAACATAGCTGTCAAATTTTCTGAAACGGGGTGACTCATATATAAAACAAAGTTCACTTTAACACACCTTGTTTTTATTATTAGTGTTGATAACTGTTTTTGTCAAAACAGCAAAATATATACATAGTGCAAAATGTGTACTTTAATGCATATAAAATTTTAAATAAAGTAATTTACTATATTTTGAGCTTTGTTAACTTTATTTGATTCAGAAACCTTAAAAAATAATGTCATCAATTAATTCCAACAAGAAACTATACCCATTTATTTGCAATAAATCGCTGCATAGTCATCACTGCTTAATTACCCGATGTGTCAAAGAAAGACAAGTGCAGAGAAAAAGAGAAAAACAACATTACGTCAAAACAACTAAAATATTTTTTTTTTTTAGAAAAAAAAAAGCAGCCAAAGAAATTTTACCAATTTTTGTGATAATTACGAGTGAAAAAGTAGAAAAAATATATGTAATTTTTATTGCTAACAAAGAAAAACTTAGTAAAATTGTTGTCAACCAAACTGCCTCTATTTACTGTTGTTGAACAGCAGCAGACATTGTGTAAAATAATTGAAGGTGTTCGTTCGTTCGAGTGCTGAATACTGAGTAATGGCAGAATCAATAGTCCAAGATTGGTTGACGGATTTTCAACGTATACAGGGTCAACCTTCAGAGGTTAAGATTTTGCCAATGAACATGACAGTGATTCGGAAATAGCTGAAGCAATTTTTACCATTTTGCATGATCGTCAAAGGCATGAATCATTGGTTCATGATATTTGCCAACAGTTGTTGGCCTTCTATCGTAGCACCGAAAAATCATTACAAAAGTTCCCGTTACAATTTATACCTGTTCTAATCTATACGTACCTGCATGCCGTTGCCGGTGGTGATAAAAAAGGTGTACGTAGTTTGGAAACACTTTTAATCTGCATTTACAATGGTGAAGTGTCTACGGAGGAGGGGGGGCGAACGGGGTGGTACAATTTCGTATGCCTATTCTAGCTCAGGCCTCTGTGTATCATGAAGAAAAGAATTTACCATTGACTGATTTGCGACGCTGGGAAGAGAATTGTAATCGTGAAGTAAAATGGGGTCCACATCAGCGCATCGAAGCGATTACAGCCCAAAATCGTTTGAGAATAATGACCGCTTTATTGTTTTGCTATAATCAACAAGTTAGTTTAACTCAAAAATCAGCACTCATACACTTGTGCCGAGTGTCCTCACAATTGGTGACAGAAGGATTCAATACGAAATCAACTCATGCTCATAGGATCTCATATGGGTAAGTGATAATATAATGAGGTTAATGGGACGTTTGTAATTTAATCGATAATATTTGAATCATAAAAAATCTAGATAAATCATTACTTTTCATTGTATATTATATAAACTTTTGTTTTAACTTTTTTGTCCTTAGCTCGGATCCTTCACTAATGCCTAAATCCATGATACCGCGCATTCCATTATCATCAGCATTCCTTGTGGAATTAGTGCATGCCATTTATTTTGCCATGTTTAATGGTTTTGGTACTGTGGCCATCCAAACACTGGAAGATATACATAATAGAGCGTGCTTTGAAATGTACACTGAATTGATACTAATCACTAGTGCAGTACGTAACTCTCTGCATGCCAATCCCTCAGGCCAGCCCAGTGATGGTCCCATGGGCCTGAGCGTAGCTCTAACACCATCCACCAATACTGTAACCACCGCTGTCTCAAAATCAATGATAACAAATGCATCATTCCGTACGAAAAAATTACCCGATGATATACCTATCCAAGTGCAAGATCTTACAATGCCACAGGCGCCTCAACAGCTGGCCAGTGTGACAGAAGAAACTGCCCGAACAAACACAAAATGCCAAAGAAGGCAAGGAATCGGGTCAAGGTTCACGCAATTCCATTATACGACCTAGCATGGAGGGCATTAAGGCCCAAGCTCATAAAGCCTTGATAGCAGGTTTCAAAAAATCCAAAGGCAAAGAGAAGGACAAAGACAAGGATGCCGGCGATGCTACAACTGGTGCTCATCAAACAAACGGCAATGCTGCCACAAATAACATAGACAGTAGTACTAAACCACCGCAACGAAAACTAGATAAACACATGCAACGCAATTCCCTAATGCAACTGCAAATGGAAAGCTCTTCTTCGGAGTTTGAAAAGAGTCCGGGACCGGTGAAGGGCAAAACTTACGAATCATTAGATACCATGGAAATGTTGCCAATGCAATCGTTATTGGCAAACGAAAGCGGTAGTGGCAGTTTTAGCATTGACAGTGATTTAAATGGTGGTGCTCTTGTAACAGGTACAAACGTTAGTTCAGGCTTAGGAGGTGGTGGTGGTGGTGGTGTTGTTGTGGGCGGTAGTGTCGTTGGTGGTCTAACAAATAATAGCAATAATAATAGTACAACAACTACCACCTCTTTAACTAGCAGTGACCTGTTAACTACAAAAAGTTTCGATTCCAGTATTGAACTACCACCACTCAGTGCAACGCCCGGTATTGTGGGGGTAAAAACGAATGATACACTTGTGGATTAGTGCTTTTCTAAGGCTTCCAGTGGCCTAGGCTACTTATATTATGGTTAAAATCTAATTTCACCTGTTTAATAGCATACATACAAAATTATCTCTTATTTAATGGTGATCATTGGTACAAACAAGACTTTATTTTGTTTGTTTTTTTTTATTTAATTTATTTACGGGTGAAGCAGGTGTTTTGTTTTATGTTTGTATTTTTTTTTTAAATTACATAGCTATGTATATGTATAGATATGTACATTAAGATTAAAGCACTTTTTGTTCTATTGTGCCAATGACTTACAAGGTATTCCATACGTTTGTATGAGCATTTTATTAAATTTTTAATTTTAAACTTAAAACAAAATTGATGAAAAACATAACTTGTTGATTAATAATTGAGATTGTTGAACTTAATTTAAAAGTATAACTAAATGGAACAAAATAATTAAAAATTAAAAAAAAAACACAGTACTAAATACATATGTATTTGCGTTATGTTAACAAGCTTAAGTTTGTGTTAAATTAAATGAAAATATATTAACTAAAAACACACATACTTATATAATAATTATTATAATTTATTGCTTAAATAGCTTCTGTGTTTTATTTTCTTTACGACAATTTTTTTATTTCACTTTAACTATCACTTTATTGTTATTTAGGTATAATATTTAAAACTTATTGTTTTTATTCTATTTGATTAACAAAATTTTTATTAAATAAAAATCATTATTATATGAAAACACTTTAATTAAAAACTTTTATTACAGTTTTTCTAATATCAACTACACTTTAATAACAATTTGTCATGAATATGTATATTTGTTTGTTTTCATTTTTATATAACTTCTATATAAATAGAAAGTTTTGTGAAATATAAATTAAGTATTTTATTGTTGTTTTTTATAATTTTAAATTATTTAAGACATAATTTTTTTAAACTATTATTGTAAAAATTTGTTATTAATTATAAATTTTTAAATAATTATTAAATTATATAACTTTCGAATTACTAAAACAATACAAAAAAAAAACAAAATCTTCTCAGATAATCCATTCAAAAATAGTTAATTAGGCTAAAAAAATCGTTGTCATTGAATATTCTTTAATTATTTTAGATATAAAATATTTCCTTTACATACATTTTAAAGCCGCCAGGCTAATTTTTCAGCAAAATTAATATAAAATTGTAATTTTTTATTTTAGGATCGGGCCGTTTAAACATTTACATTGATATTGAAGAAATTAACAATTACAAATCGTTTACAACACAATTTTAGCTTTAATATTGCAATTTTAGATTTATTTACAAATAAAATTTTTAAAATGCAGTTAATTATCTTGTACAAATTGTAAAAAATTTCTCAACTTTCAAAATTTCGTATTGAATTTTATTGTTTATTTTAGAACATTCTTGTGAAAACCATTCTATTGAAAAACAAATACTGCAGAAGAAAAACAATTCATAACTGGAATGAATTTTGTAGTAAATAGTACGAAAAGAGCATCATGACTGTTTTTTTAACAAACCGTTTTCATTCAGAATAAGAAAACTTCATAAATAGTATGATTTTGTACATGACTGTTCGAAAATAGTATGATTTTCTTAAATGTTTCATATTATCTTTTAATCAGATTCTACCTATAAACTATTGACTAGACTATTTTACTATAGTAAACTATAGACTGGACTATAGACTAGACTGTAGATGAGACTATAGACAAGACTATTGACTAGATTATTGACAAGACTACTGACTAGACTATTGACTAGATTATAGAGTAGAGAGTAGACAATAGAATACACTATTGTCTAGTCTATAGAACAGACTATAGACAAGACTATTGACTAGACTCTGGATTAGACCGTAGACCAAACAATATACATACTAGACTATTAACTAAGCTATAGATTAGATTATTGACTAAACTATACACTGAACTATTGACTAGATTATTGGCTAAACTATATACTAGACTTAACTATAGACTTGACTATTGACTAGACTTTATACTAGACTATAGACTTTACTATTAACTAGACTATAACCAGCTGTTTTTTTAACAAATAAAGTTTTGCTTATTTAAATCTAAAATTGCAATTCTAGAGAATAAATATTGTGATTGTTCGTTCGTTAACCCTATCCCTTTAGCCAGTTAAACAATAGTTATTATTTCTTTAATACTTATACACCAACATGTTCTATAAGTCAAGTAGAATTAAATTATAAGAAATCATTTTAGATCATATTATTTCTAACATGATAATTTTTAATACTTTTAATTTTAATTGTCTAATAGAACAGTGGGCATTATGTGAATTAATAAAATAATATTTATATATGTATATATTTGTGTGATAAAAATTAAAAACCAAATATATATAAATATTATGTATATTAAATATAATTTAAAAACAAACTTATGAACATCATAAATGTATTTATTGAACGTTAATTAAAATAAAATTAAAACAAAAACAAAAATTAAACTCATGTTATTATCAATTGAAAATGAAAATTAAACTATTGCATATAAATTGAATAAAAACCATACACTATATACATATATTCAAATAAAAAACTATATAATAATTGCAAAGATAATAAATATATTAAAAAAAAAAAACAAATTACTTAGATAGACAGATGAGGATCTTTTATTTAACAAAGTAAATAATTAAGAATTATAATTTTTTCGATCGAAAAAATGCTCTGTGGTAAAATGTAGATTTTGTCGTGTTCTGCGAAATGGGCTCGATATTTATAGATAAAATAAATATCTACCACAATTTGTGGTAATACGCATTGATTCCCAGTCCGTGTACGATTGAAATAAATACATATTTTATGAATAATATTTGCTAATCTTTGACAGAATTAGCACTTAATTAATGATACAATTTCTCAATTTAAATAATGAAAGAAAACACCTAATTGTTGTACCCAAAAAAGAACATTTATTTAGAAACACTAAACTTACAATTTCCTAAATTTACCCTGTAAAAATATTCTAGGAACATCAATACCCTCCTTTACATTCAATGTACGACGATGAACATAACAATTACTTAATATCTCGAAACCATTATCCCTAAACAAGTTCGCCAATTCCTGTTCAGCAAAATAATAACTTCTTGTGCCATCCTGACGCATGTAGAAATTTTCCGCAATTTTATGTCCCGATTTAAATCTTAACTGAGCCATGTCATAACGTCCATAATCTCGGAAGAGCACAATACCACCAGACTTTAAAACTTTATATAAGTTTTTGATAACAGTGTCAAATTTTTCCGGTGTTATGGCGGATAAAACAAAAATCATAGATATTATATCTAAACTCTCGGCGGGAATATTGTCATGTATGGTTTGCGTGGTAATGTCACATTGAAATGCTTTAATTTTATTTTCATCATACTTAGGATTGGAACGTACAAACTCTACAGCACGTGGTGAAAAATCACAGGCATAGAAGTAGTTGTTTAACTGACCCAATGCTTCCAGTTCCTCCATTAGTGGGTACACAAAATTGCCAACACCACAGCCAACTTCTAAAAGTTTTCTACATCCCTGTAAACTGGATGCATCCACATCTTCTTGTATTAGTTCTTGGAACTCCCGTGTTGTCCATCGTCTATCCTTAAAGAAACGTGTTTCATTACGCTTATAGAAAAGATCCCAATGTTTTTGTGCCTGCGCCTCTAGTTGACGTGCCTTAAATTCGGGTATTAATCGTTTATTTTGTTCCGTAAGCTTTTGTTTTTCATCATCAGTTAGTGATTTTTCACTTGTGGTAAATACATCCTCTATTAATTGATTATTATTATCTAAATTGTCCATATTTTTTGTTTATTTTTGAGAAGAATTGAAATATTAACAATTTCACGTTGTTGTTAGTGTTATGTGCAGAGCCCTGCGCCGACAACTAAATATGTCGGCGCGACTGACACTAAATATGTCGGCGGCGGATTAAAATCGACTGTAAGCCGGCTAAGTTTTCAACTACGTTTAGTTTTTAATTTTTCAACGATTTTAAATAAAAACGGAATCCGAGAGATCAGAAAGCGGGATTTTGGAAGCAAATATATTGTTTATAACAACAAAACAGAGCAAGCTCAAAAGTTGTGTGAGAAATTATGCAGGGATGAATAAAAAATTCTTAAAAATTAAAAACAAATCCTTTCTCCAAGTTTTACTAGGATCTGCCGATATTTAAGCCTATCTTCCATATAAAACATCTTGCAGAAAATCAGTTTCTAAAAAATTTTGCATTAAGAAAATGATCAATAACGTAAAAACAAAGATATTTTATTTGTTTATTTACTAGCTATACCCAGTGTGCTGTGCTACCCTAAAAGCAATATAACCCACTTAACGACTTTGATGATTCTAACTACAATGGTTTTCCAGATATACAATTTGTTACATATGGGAGATTCCACGCAAATTTTTGCAATTTCGAATAATCTAATAGTTTCTCAGATATACGAAGTTTTCTATTTAATTCATATGGGAGCTCCAAGCCCCCCAGATGAAAGTCCGCCCTTTTTTCTCCAAAATGTTCAGATGAATATTAAAGTTGTTCGTGCAAAATTTGAAGAATTTAGTTATATTAGTTTTCCAGATAAACGAATTTTTGTATTTAATTCATATGGGAGGTTCCGCTCCCCTCATTGGTAGTCCCCCGATTTATTACCCAAAATGTTTACATGGATGTTAAAGTTCTTCCAGAACAACATCATTTAAAGGGATCACAAAGAGATTGAAAAATATTCCAAAAGTTTCACTTTGAAAACATTATTAGAATGTATGAAAACTCGCAACTCTAAAGGCAGACTATTCCTATTTTAGCGGTAATTTATGATTAAATTAAGTAAGAAGTAAGAGTTATATTCGGCAAATCATATGTCGTAAAAAAGCAAATTTCGGAAGTGGTCCGATCATTAGATTAATAAGAACGTCACCGTGATTTTCGGATTAGGGACTTAAATGTGGAATTGGATCAATAATATATATAATTTAAAGTATTTTTTTTAATTCTACCATAATTCTATCTTAATTATAACTTTTGGAATGATGTATTAGCTATAAACTGATTTTCTGTAAGAGGGTTATATTGGCGGACCGATCCTCATAACTTTATTTTCATAAATGTAGGTTTCGGTTCCTAAAAATGTTTTTTTTCGTCGACATCGACATTTGAAATCCATTTATGTGCGTTTAAGTCATTTTCTCAAGAAGATTTCATATACATACATATTTGCATTACATATTTTCGTTAAAATCAATTAATGAAGGGGACAGGGTCAATTATGGCCTATAGAGATTTCGATTGATATCGAGCTCTTTTTGCAAAATGGACGTAAGCGAGAAAAATTTTCGTTCAATTAGGATACTGCGTGTTTAATTTTATGTTTATATATTCAATATTTTAGAAAATTCAAAAAGTACCAGTTAAAGAACGAAAAATTACCAGAAATACTCCAGTTTAAATTTTCATTCACTCAAGTCCCTGATTGCTTAGTTTTATGTTTTTAGGTTCATTACAATAGAAAATTCAAATAGAACCAGTTGAAAAACGAAAAAGTTCCAAAAAGTCCACTTTTATATGTTATCACTTAATCCGGGCTGTACATTCCTAATTTCATGTTTCTAGGTTCAATATTATAAAAAATTCAAAAAGTACCAGTCGAAGAACGAAAAAGTACCAAAAAGTCCCCTTTTAAATGTCATCACTTAATCCGGGCTGTACATTCTTAATTTCATTTTTCTAGGTTCAATATTATAAAAAATTCAAAAAGTACCAGTCGAAGAACGAAAAAGTACTAAAAAGTCCCTTTTTATAAATTATAATTTACTCCGGGCTCTACATATTTATTTTCATGTTTCTAGGTTTAATTTTATGGAAAACTCAAAAAGTACCAGTCGAAGTACGATAAAGTTCCCATTTTATAGATTCTCATTTACTCCAGGCTCTAAGTGCTTAATTTCATGTTTCGAGGTTCAAATTTTGTAGCAAGCTCAAAAAGTACCAGTCAAAGAACGAAAAAGTACCAAAAAGTGCCATTTTATAGATGCTCATTTACTCCATGCTCTACGTGCATAATTTCATGTTTCTATGTTCAATTTAATAGAAAACTCAAAAAGTACCTTTTGAAGAACGAAAAAGTACCAAAAAGTCCACTTTTATAGATTCTCAAATGCTTAATTACATGTTTCTAAGTTCTAAGTCAAAAAAGTACCAGTTGTAACATCGTATTGGGAGCCCGTTATTTTGTATTCATATGTATAAGTTAATAAACCAAAAACAATGTTTTATAAAAAAGTACCAAAAATAGGTACAATTTTCACCCCTTAAAAGTACTAAATTCATATTTTTATTTGTTCGTCAAGTTATGAAGGATTCAAAAATATTTTTTGAATGTTCTCTGGTTTAAAAGATACATGGGGTGCAAAAGAAGTACCAAATTACAGTTTCTACCCGTTTATTCCCCAAAGGAGCCGAATTTGAAAAAAGTACCAGACACCTGTCCGCTTATTTTTTAAATGAATGACGATAAGCTTTAAACTGTTTTTGTATCTTTTATAGTTTAGGAGATATGAGGTTACCGAATTTACCCGTTTTTACCTTTTTTAACCCCCTAATCATTTCCAAAAATCCCGTCTTAGTGGATCTATTTGGTGGGAGACCAACCTCCTGTCCAAATTTCAGCTCTTTAGCTAAAACCGTTTAGGATGTGCGATGATGAATCAGTCAGTCAGTAACGTTAGAATTTTATATATGTACGTATGTATGTACATATATAGATTTCGTGCATTGAATTATACTGTAAAAAGATTCTAATGTTCGACTTGAATTCAAGTTTCGTTTTCACTGGAGAATTCTATTGAATTAAAGTGTAATGAAAGTGAATTTCAACACTTGAAATTTGAATGTTTGACTGGAATTAAACTTGTTTTAAACTTTAATTCCAGCAAGAATGCTTATTTGGTATAGTGTGACAACTATAAGGGATCTAAAGTCGACTTAAAGCCCACAATGGTTAGTACCAATATTTTGCCCAAACAACATCTACATACCTAGCCAGGTTCTATCCTCTAGGTCCGTGAAGACATTCTCTACAAAGCTATAAATTTGTATAAAAGACGGCTTAACAATTGTTTCTTGTAAATATTCGGCCACCATAGTGTTTGGAGACAACAAGAGCTTCACTGAAAGGCACACCTGACAGACATCGCGCTCTATTATGGGTGTATGGTAGTGATTCTGCTAAGATCAATGGTATAATAATAAGTATGTATCTCAAGGATACTAGATTTTATTTTATAAAGTATTTATTACTATTTTTCTTATTGTACAGAATTCGGCATTTAAATATCACGTTTTATTTTACCTTCAAAACACTTTTCATTCATGTTTTCTGTTTTGTAGGAATTTTTTTTTGAAAAATTAGTTTGTTTTCAATTTGTTTTGTTTCAATTGTCATTGTTTTTTTCTGCAGCGTCGTATGTTTTAGTACTATATGGCAAAAAACAGAAATCTACAAATTAAGTAGATTTAGTTTTGTATGGGAAATCTAGTAAAAATCAACTGGATTTGCTCGAAATCTCATAATTACTAGATTTCCCTGTAGTGTAAATAGGAACAAATGTTTGTCTTTTGTAAGTAAGTTGTCTATGAAAAATAATGTCAGACATTGCCTGCAGTGCCACCTTTTATATAAGCCTTGTTGGTACAAATAAACTGCAGCCAACTTCACATGTAAACAACCGGTATTTGTGCTTAAACAACAACAAATACTAACAGCTGATTATTTAATTTTGCAATTTTCTTTTCACAACAAACTGTTGCATATTTTTGTTTATTCTTCAGTTTTACTACCAATATTTCTAAACAATATTTATTTGTAAACATCAACAATTCCCAACGTTAAGAATATTGGCCAATAATTAAGGACTTGCGCTTTAAATTCTTAATAAACTGCAAGTAAGTTTACAAATGAACGAACTTTTATAAAAATTCTAGTCATTGTTAAGAGAAACGTTTAAGGAGACACATCGAAATAACTAAACAACGGTAGCCTACGTGGAGGTCTGCCAACAAAAAGGTATATGTATTAGGAAGACCTAACAACATTTTTTTCGGCCAAAACACAACTGAAAAAGTAATAAATTGAAAATTAATTGGTATAACTTAACTAAATTATAAGAAAGTTTCTTAATTGAAAAACACATTTTTAAGCGGTTTTACTACTTTTCGTTAAAGCTAATCCCATGGAGGAGTTTAAAACTATTACACCCAGCACTTCGGTGGTAAAGATATCAGCGTGTTTGGAAAAAATCTTTAAGAAAATTGTTGAAAGCCGTGAAAAGAAAGTTGCTGAACATAATATTAAGGAAATTGAATTTTTAAAATCACAATGTAAAGCTGAAAATGTACAATTGGGTCTTATGAGCTGTCAGACATTTGTGCGTTTGGTGGAGCAAGGCACTTTGGAGCCCGCTAGTGTTTTAACCATGCTAATATCCATGTTGCCAAATTCCAAGTAAGTACATGCAAGTGTGTGTGTAATTTTATTTTATTTTAACCAAAAACAAATAAATTGATATGGAAAAAATTCATAGATTCAAGGATAAAAATCAACATAAATTACATTCACATTTCCTATTATACCTCTTACTCTCACACCATGCAATTTATACAAGATTAACTAAGGGTTTCGCTGTTAATAGTTGAATACTCCATGAAAGATCCTATTACAATTTATTTTCTACTCTTAGTTGTTGTTTTCTGTATTTCAAAGTTTATTTTTTCTTCAAGTTTTCTTTGTACATTGCCTTTTTTCGTGGTGTTGTTGCTGTCGTACATGCCTACAACACCAGGTGCTTCCTACTTCGGTCATGTTTTATAGCCGGAGTTTCCGTTCTTTTAACTATTTCGCATACCTTGACCAACAATGGTCGTTGGCTTTTCTGAGTTAATTGTTTTGTATGCGCTCTATTTTACACCAATAGCAAAATAAATGTAGGTCATTAAACATACATTACATACAAAATATTTAGTTTTAATCGTTTGGAACTGATTTATGTTTTATGTTTCTATATGAGTTCTTTTCTTAATTCTATGTAGAAGAGATTTTTTACTTTGATAAAATGTTTATGAAAATAGTGGGAAACTAATAGACAGATAGATATTTTTGTTAAAAAATAAACAGATTTCCTATGAAAAAATTATTTTTTGTGAAAGTTCGATTTTTTAGTAAACTTTAGAATTTTTTATAAAAATTAAATTTTTAGTGAAATATTGGATTTTTGGTCAAAAAATGATGAAAAATTGAATTTTTAGTGAAAATTGAAATTTTAGTGAAAAATTGAATTTTAGTGAAAAATTGAATTTTTAGTGAAAAATTGAATTTTTAGTGAAAAATTGAATTTTTAGTGAAAAATTGAATTTTTAGTGAAAATTGAATTTTTAGTGAAAAATTGAATTTTTAGTGAAAAATTGAATTTTAGTGAAAAATTGTATTTTTAGTGAAAAATTAAATTTTTAGTGAAAAATTGAATTTTTAGGTAGATAGATATATAGATAGATAGATAGATAGATAGATAGAGATAGATAGATAGATAGATAGATAGATAGATAGATAGATAGATAGATAGATAGATAGATAGATAGATAGATAGATACATAGATACTAGATACATAGATAGATAGATAGATAGATAGATAGATAGATAGATAGATAGATAGATAGATAGATAGATAGATAGATAGATAGATAGATAGATAGATAGATAGATAGATAGATAGATAGATAGATAGAATACATAGATAGATACGATAGATAGATAGATAGATAGATAGATAGATAGATAGATAGATAGATAGATAGATAGATAGATAGATAGATAGATAGATAGATAGATAGATAGATAGATAGATAGATAGATATATAGATAGATAGATAGATAGATAGATAGATAGATAGATAGATAGATGATAGATAGATAGATAGATAGATTCGATAGATAGATATATAGATAGATAGATATAGATAGATAGATAGATAGATAGATAGATAGATAGATAGGTAGATACATAGATAGATAGATAGATAGATAGATAGATAGATAGATAGATAGATAGATAGATAGATACATACCTAGATAGATAGATAGATAGATAGATAGATAGATAGATAGATAGATAGATAGATAGATCGATAGATAGATAGATAGATAGATAGATAGATAGATAGATAGTACATAGATAGATAGATAGATAGATACATAGATAGATAGA
>NW_023995910.1:27500-70000 GCF_015586225.1 Lucilia sericata
ATCGATTGAATTGACTATTTTTCAAATATTGGTCATTAATCATTTGGTCAAGTTCGGCATAGATCCACGACCAAGTTTACACTGCATACTAAGAGTACTGCACTCGACAAAGGATTATAATAAAAGTCATTATAATGTCATGTTAATATTGCTATCGGAGAGTTTACATTTATTAACACCCAGCTATTTGCCAGATCTTATGCGCATTTTATCGTTTATAGTGGTTCAGGAAAACTGTGGGCATCAATACATTCTGAACATGTGTCTTGATGGTATCATCCAGTGGATGTCTCAGACTGCATTTATACCTGCAGATGGTCTGGCCATAGCCCATCAAATTGTACGTAAAATATTGGAAGTGGTTAAGGGTACTTTGAAAACTAATGCCACTCATACCAAAGATTTCGAACCAGTTGGTTTGCGTAATTTACATCCTGATATAGCATTGGCTTTTGATTTAGCCAAATTGGTGGAATCGTTTGATGATTCTGAAGTAAAGGATGTTTTTACATTTGTCGATATATTAAATGTTAAGGCTAATACCATGTTTTGCCAACGTTTAAACTTATTCCTAAGAGCATTATTTCTCTCACGAGAACCTTCGGTTGATTGTTGGTTTAAAATCTATGAAGTGATATTGGATATTATTAAAGTTAATAATAATATTGCTTATGATTTTCTAATGACATATATTTTCAAATTAGCTGGTGAGCATAATCCTGAATTGCAAATGGAATTGTTAAGAGGTCTACCGAACTTTGGGGTATCAAAGGTAAGTGTTGTTATTGTTGTGCTTATAAATTCATTCTCTTTAATAACTGTTTTATTTATTAGGATAACATACCTATGATTTTGAATACTATACGTAATTTATGTGCTGATAATACAACATTTTGCATGGATTTATATTTACGTTTGTGGCGCGTTGAATCTCGCACATATCCTTTCCTTATCAAATTATTATCGCTGCCCTTTAAAGAAGGCACTGCCAAGAAATGGGAATATGAAATTGCTAAAACTTATACCATACGTGAAATATGCTATGAAAAGTAAGTACATTTTTATTCAATTTTGATGATTCCCTTATGATTTTTTGTTTGAATTCAAACGTTGCCTAAGCTTTCCGTTAAGTTTAGCTTTATTAATTTCCTAAGTTTGGCTTCAAACGCCAAGCATCTAGCAATCTTAATTTAGTCTCATACTTAGTTTGAGTTTGGCTTTAGACCGACTTTATTATGTACTTTTTTTTTGGTTTCAATTGTTGTTTATGTTTGTCTTCAAACGTAGTCTAAGTTTGGCTTCAAATTGTAAATCTTTTTGAAGCCTAAGCTTTTCTTCAATCTTAGTCTAAGTTTAGATTCATTCAGGTCCTAAGTTTGGCTTCAAACATACGTCATCTACCAATCTAAGTTAAGCCTTAAACTAAGACTTCAAACGTAGACTAAGCTTGGCTTCAATTGTAAATCTTTTTGAAGACTAAGCGATAGGTTTCTAAATTTAGCTTTATTCAGGTCCTAAATTTGGCTGCAAACGGAGATCTTCTAGGAATCTATGTAAAGCTTCATACTTTTGGACTTTAAACTTACTTTGTTTGATTTCAATTTTATTCTTTCAGTTCAAATATAGGTCTAGGTTTAGTTTCTATTGTATTTATTTGGAACAAAAACTTTCCTTCAATCGGAGTCTAAGTTTAGCTTTATTCAGGTCCTAAGATGGGCTTCAGGTGCAGATTATCTATCAGTTGTCTTAGTTTTTCTTCTATTATAAACTATGTTTGACTTCCATCTTAAGAATATGACAATCCAAGCTTTAAACAAAAGTGTTTGTGAAAAATGTAAGTATTTAATTAAGTTTTAAAATATGCACTTCCAAAATAAGCCACAACCAGTTAAAAAAAGGTTAAGTTTAAGTTTATTGAAAACCCCTTATATTGCAGACCTACACAACATGGATCCGATCTCGTATCACATCTTTCCGATACCCTTAACACGTGTACCGATGAATCTGGCGATTTGGCAACATCATTAGCTCTGGACGCAATTGTAGCTCTCTGCGATAGTCATACAGTTAACATCACATCCACTTGGCGTGTATTGAGTAATAAATTTCGTCATGAAAAACGTCCACGAGCCTTAAAATCCTTATATCGCTTCTTTGCTCATGTTCCCCTGCTACAAACACCCACTCTCGAGTTTGAGCAGTTAGTAGATGAAGCTTTAGATCAACTATGGACGACTATAAGTCGTTCGGATATGGATCCGGAAATGATACGTGAAGCATTGTCCGCCCTTAAACATTATGAAATTGGTACATTATTGACTTTGAAACATATACCACCACAATTTAGACAAGATTTACATGTGGCCCGGGAATACACTGGACCAGATGGTCGGGAGGTAGTGGATTTGCAACAGGAAATGATACCTGGCGAAGTATGGGTTCAATTATTGCAGAAAATAAGACCTGAATGTGGTTCAGCAGCTGCGGATTTAATATCACACTATATTTATGCTGAAATTAATGGTTTTCGTGGAGGTCTATATCGTTTACCCGAGGGCAGACCTGAACCCCGCAAACTGCAAGGCCTTTATCCGCAGAGTCCGCTAAGGGCTGTGATAAGCTATCTAGTGAATCAATCCCGCTATGGTGATCATGTGGCCGAGCCAATAGCTGTAACAAATGCCTTGCGAGCCATCTCCAAGAAATTCCCCAAACCTATACCACCTTTAGATTGGAGTTTCCTTCATAGTTTCTTCCATTTATCTTTCGACACCAGAAAGTACTGCATATTAATAGCCAAAAATCAATTGCTACATTCCGGTACGGCAAGACGTTTATTGGAGAATTTCCTGGCGGAATTCGAGCCAAATTGTTTCGAAGAAGATTTACTCTTGCTGTTCTCCTTGCTACCGGAAATATCGAATGGTGTTAGCTTGACCATAATGAAAACGTTTGCTGAAAAAGTGGCGGTATATTGTTTCAAAGAATCCCAATTGGCTGGTTTCAATGAGGGTTGCTTGTTCGAGAAATTCATGGACAGTGTCAAGTACATATTTACGGGTAAATGTGAAGTGCCAGAAGTGCTGGATATTTTTACTTTGATTGTAGAACGTTATATGGATTCTATGGATGTTGATTCGAGGCTTTTCGAGCGTTATACAGAAGTTGTAGCAGTTTTACCACAAAATGCTATAGAAGGTTTAACAACACCGGCTAATTGGTGGGAAACACCTATAGGAAAACTAAAAAAAGCCACCATTATCAGATCCTACTTGGTTTTGTACAATACCCAACTGAGCAATCCTTTGAAATGGTTCAATCCCATTATAGACGCCTATGCCACACGTAAAGAGGAGCATTTATTTTTCTTTAGACACTTATCTTCCACCTTGTATGCTTTCAATAATGATGAACAATCTTGTAATTGGATTATGGAAATGTTTATACAAATACAGGCTTTATTGGCGGAATCTTCGAATAAGGAAAAATTAGATAAAGTTTTATATCTATTGGATATATTCATATTATCGGTGGATGTTTTATCGGGTTGTGCGATATTATTGGGAAATTTGGATGCTGTGGCCACACAACGTTCCGAAAGAAATCAAATATTTCCCGAAAGTTTACAATTTCTATGTGATCATGTCTTTTGGAAAGATCAAGAGGCAAAGGTATGTTGTTGTCAATTTGATTACTACTTTTATTACTGAATTGTTATTTTTTCCTTTTTAGATCTATGAGTTCCTTTATAATTTGTATAAAAACACTGCCATACCCGAGGAGTACTGCTGCATTTTTAAAGATTCTATTGTTTGTTCTCGTAATAAACCTTATTTTGATTCTAAAGGCATTTGGACGAAATATGTGGGTATGCGCAAATGAAAGAGTGCATAATTTTGGTCAACAATTTGTTTTTAATAAACGAAAATTTTGTTTATTTATTTGCTTTATTTGGAAAACTGCCATTTATAGTGTTTTTTCTTTTATTTAAGCAGGAACTTGTAATAACTTAAAGTAGATTTAATAAAAAAATATGATTTTATATTGATTTAATGTTATTGCCTTTTTGATTTTGTAAGATTTTCCATTCGATGAAGATTATTCAATTAGAATAGCCAAGAAAAATTAAAAATAAATCGAAACTTAGAAACTTTAGGAGATTTTAGTAATTTTTTGCAATTTAATCCAAGTCTAAGTTGAACTTTAGTTTGCAAAGGTAGTTTGTTTGGTTTAATTCATTTAGCATTCAAAGTTTAGCTTCATACTTTGTCTATGTTTGGTTTTAAGCGGACTTTATATTATCTTCTTCTTATGGGTTTTGTCCGACTTCTAATTTTGGCTTCAATTGTAAATATGTTTGATGCCTAAGCCTTCCTTCAATCCACGTCTAAGCTTAGCTTTATTCGGATCTCAAGAATGGCTTTAAAAGGAGATCTTCTAGCAATAGTTTGGCTTCAATTGTAAATATTATGTAATGCCTAAGATTTCCTTCAATCGTTGTCTAAGTTTAGCTTTATTCGGATCCTTAGTATGGCTTTAAACGCAGATCATACAGAAAACTAAGCTTAGCCTCATATTTAGTCTAGGTTTGGCTTTAAACGGACTTTATGTTGTCTTTATTTGGCTACAGTTATCGTCTATGTCTTCAAACCTTGGCTATGTTTGGCTTCTTTTGTAAATATGTTTGATGCCTAAGTTTTCCTTCAATCCTAGTCTAAGTTTAGCTTGATTCAAATCTTAAGTATGTGTTATCTTTGTTTGCCTTAAATTATGTTCCATGTTTGACTTCAAAAGTGGTTTAAGTTTGCCTTCAATTGTATATAATTTTGAAATCTAAACTTTCCTTCAATCGTTGTCTAAGTTTAGCTTTATTTAGGTCCTAAGTTTGGTTTCTAACGCAAGTCATCTCATGTACTTTCAGGAGATTTAGAGGCTTAGACTCTGAGGTATAGTAAATGAACATCTTAGAAAATTGCATATGATTCAAATTAATCCATAGATGTCTGTTAACAATAAACCAAATGGAGCGCACAACAGGCCCGATAGTGGCCTAGGTGTATTTCTTCGGATTTGATGTAGTATACATCCTCCTATCAACCTAACCTAACAATAAACCAAAGAAAATTTCGTTCGTTTTACTTTTTTTCAAATATTAAAATTAATTTATTTTTTTTTTTTATTTATATTCTCAGTTATAATATGAATTAAAAATGTGTATTTCAATAGCTAGAAATAGCTAAAAATTTCATAATCAAAATTAAATGAAGAAAATATTTACAATAAAAAAAATACAATTTAATAAACTCAATATTAAAGAAACTTATCATATATTGATGCAATTAATACGAAAAAAAAAATAAAGAGCTATTGACAAAATAACTGCCAAGTTTAGGAAACTAAATAATAATAATAATGGTCATTATTATAAATTGATTTTGGAAAAATTTAAAGCACTTACGACTACAAAGTCATGAAAATTATGATTTTTATATTATTTATATATAGAAGAACATTTAACGTTTTTGTATGTTAATGTTAGATATTATTGATCTTATAATTTATAAAAAATAATAATAGTAAAATGTATACATTTAATGTATGTTTTCGAGTAAGTAGTGTTGTATTTTGATGATATTTTAATTCAAGTATATATTTTTTAAATATTAAAAACTATGTACGTTTTAGTTAGTTATAAATCTAATTTGTTGAATTTCTTTTTTGTTTGTTTAATTTAAATTAAAAAAAAAACTCTACTAAACATTGCCATTGCTAGATGTTGCTGTTGTTTCGTTTCCTATTGCAGTTGTTTTATTAGTTTCTGTTTCCTTATGGGGAAGTTCTGCTGTTGTAGAGGAGGGAAGTGTTTTATTTGTTGCTTCTTCACTAGCTTTTTCATTTAATGTCTTCTCTTTTTCTTTTTCTTTTACCTTTTCTATGTTTGTTGCTGTTGTTGTGTTATCGAGCTCTTGTTTGTCGCTTAATAATGTTACATTTGTGGGTTTTGTTAATTCCATTTCATTTTTTTCTATTTCCTCTATTTGTGTTAGCACCTTTTCCAGTTGTTTGTCTTCATTTTTGTCATTATTTTCTGTTGCTGCTGTAGGTATCTTGTCCATTTCTTTTTCTTGTTCTTTTTGCATAATTTCAATAGATTTACTTTCTTTGTCCTCTGGTACGGTAGGTTCTTTATGTATAGATTCTTCATTACTTTCATCTATATCCATGGGTTCATCTTTTGTTGGTGTTGCTGGTGATTTTTCCTCAATTTCCATAACTTCGGCTAATTTGTCTTTATCTGCTAAAGCATTTGTTTGTTCTTTATCTTTATCCTGTTCCTTTTCAGTTGTTTCGGAAATTGCTTCTGTTTCCGTTTTATCATTATCATTTAGTTTTTCATCCTCTTCTTTAACTTCCTCTGCCTCTTTCTTTTGCTTATCCTCTTTCTCTTTTTCTTTAATATCTTCTGTTTTATCTATAATCTCTATTGATGATTCTTTTTCTTTAGTTTCCTCTGAGTTTTCTTTCTCTTCTATATTTTCCGTTGTAGTGTCTTCAATATCTTCTATAACTTCTATTGATACTTCTTTATCCGTTATATCCTTAGAAGTATCCCTTTCATTATCTTTTTCTTCTGCTGCTGAATTATTTATTTCTATAATTTCTATAGAAGTTTCGTCTGCAGCTTCTTTCTCTTCTATTGTTGCTGAGCAGGAATCTTTGTCTTTATTTTCCTTTATCTCTTCTGTGTAACTATTCAAGGAGTCTTCTAACTTTTCATTTGATTTATCCTTTTCATCTTCCAATTCTATGACTTCCTTTTGCTCGAGTTTATTTTTCTTAGCTTCTTCATATTCTTGTTTCTCTTTAGCCTTAGCCTCTAACATTTCCTTGGCAAAGGGAAACACTTCTTCGGCCTTTTTCAATTCTACCGCACATTTCATTTTTAGTTTTTGATCATTACGCTTCATTTCCTCCAAACGTTCTAGTTCCATTAAAGCTTTTTGCTTTAGTAAAGTGGGATTCGGTTTATTGGTTAATTTTTTACGCGGCTGTTTCTTTTGACCGGAGGAATCTGAACCGGGTGAGTTAACTGGTCCCTCTTGTATGTCTACCTCCAACATACTTGCCAAAAAACTCTGAGCCATTGACATTAGATCCATATTTTCCTCAGCTGGTGGTGCCGCAGCTGCAGGAGCCGCAGGTTTAATGACAACTTGTCTATTTGCTGGCGCTATAGTTGCAGGTTTAACTTTGACATCAACACTGTGCTGTGTACTAGAGAAAGATTGCTGTTGTGTTTTATTTTGGGCATTGGTTTGCTGGTTTTTAGCGGGCGAAGTTGCAGAGGGTTCATCATCGTCTGAATCCAAAGTGATCAAATCAGTTTTAGGTTCCACAATTTCAATTTCATTATCTTCATCATCACTGGCTTGTTTATCTATGAAAAAAGAAAGAAAATAAAAGTTTTAAAATATAATTTGCGTGTATTTTTTCCTTGAAAATTATAAATGAAAAACATTTCTTTGTTTTCCCATAATATGTATAATTATTAATTTATTTTCCATTTTTTTAAATTTATAATTAATATGTTTATAATTGTAATAAATGAAATATGCAGTTCAAACGTTTTTAAGATGAATGGGGTGTTGTTTTAGGATTAAGAGTAGAGAGAGATAGAGTATACGTATATAATTCAAAATAAAAACTAAATTAAAAATACAATTCCTTATAATCTATATATGTATGTGTGTAGGTTGAAAGTTTTCCATAATTTAAATATTATTATAGGGTTGTTATCTTAAATTTAATCCAAAAATTTCATTTCATCTGTTGGTAAATTTTTGCAATACTGTTCCATTTTGGTGTTTTCCACAATTTGACCATGCTCACGTTTTAAACGATAATAACTATACTTGGCCAATTGCCAGCGTAATTTAATCGATTTAACATCACCTGCAATAAACAAAATTATAACAAAATTAAAAGCCTTTAAACAAACCTATGTTAACAGTTTTAATTTACGTTTAAATTCCTGTAGTTTTTCATTAATTTCTTGCCAATAACTATCGCGCACCATGATGTCATTGTAATCATTATGTTTGGTATTCCAAATAGCGGGATATTCTCTCACCAGTTTTACTAATTCCAATAAAAATTCCTTATCATCCGGCATATCTTGTAGTTTTATGGGATTTTCTTTTTTCGGGTTTTCTTCATCAGAATCTGCTGGTTCCTCTTCCCCACCACGTTCCGCTTCTTCCTCTTCATCATCTTCCAACTCGAAACAGTCTTCAAATAGGCCATTATTTTCATTTCTTAATTCTTCTTCATCGATTTTATAAAGGAAATAAAGTTTAGCCAAATATTTGGAATATTTTAATTCCAAATTGGAACGATCTTCTTCAGATTTAATGGTTTTCAAACGGAATGTTTTGTACATTTCATATAAATGTTGCCAGCGATCTTTAATGTAATCTCCGGGAATATCTAAAATTTTAAATAAATATTTAATCAAAAGTTTTAAAAAGTTTTCCAAAATCTCTTAACATACGTGGCACACATCTTTGCAATTGTTTCCATACAGTTCGCCGCGTTTCTTCATCAATTTTATCTGCTTCGGGATCCATAGATTTGCGCCATATTACCGGATTACTTTTAACAAATGTTATAATTCTCAAATCTAAAGGTTCCACTTCAATAGGCTTAACAGCCGGTTGAAATTGAAAAGGATCTACCCTATCCTTTTCCTCTTCTCGGTTTCGTTCCACTAACTCATCTTTACCCTGTATATGCAGGGATTGTTCAATAGCATCTAAATTACGACGACTATAGGTATCACCATCATCTTCACCACAATCCACTGGGACCCATTGATCTTCGGGTAAATCTCGATTGGCCAAAAATGCCATAGCTTTATCGAAATGACCATTAAAACGTTTACCTTCGGCTATACGTTTTTCGATGCGTACAAAACGTTTGCGTATGTTTTTCCAGCGCAATTTTATATGTTCATTACCATCGAAATGCGAGGCTATGGTACGCCATTGTTTGCGTGTTACCTCAAAATTGCCATAGTCTGGATGACGGGTACACCAAATCGAGGGATATTGTGATACCAGACGTGTCAGTTTGCGATCATAAACATAACTTTCTTCATTTTTACGCATGGATTCTTCAGTGCCTTGCATTAAACTATCGCCATAAGCTCCTCCACCTCCGCCTCCTCTGGCTGTACTACGATTATAAACTTCATCCTCATCATTGTCCATGTAGCTTTCATCTGGTTCTTCATTTTCTTCGTTTTCTTGATTATAACTGGATGGTAGATTAGAATCATCACCACCCTCTAACCAATGACCTTTGAAACCCTTGGGTTCTTCCAATAAACTATCTTCTCCCTCCATATCTTCTTCCGCCTCCTCAGTTTTACCTTGACCCAAACTGAATATGGGCGGTAGAGGAGATTTGGCGCCATCTTCTCCCTCTTTCAAATTGGCATGTAAACTTTTACGGTACTCATACACTTGATTGTGGAAACTATTGGTGCCGGTATTAAACAAATCCACATCATCCAATTGACCGTAACAAACATAATCGACGGCTTTAAATAGAAGAGTTTAGAAGAGAAAAACATTTACTTAGTAAAAAGAAAAATAATAAAATTATGAGTTCAATTTCATTGCCTTCAGTCATTTTTTGTTACTTCTTTTCATCTATATTTTAAAAAGAAATTTAAGAAAACACATGGACCCAAATTAAGGGTTTGTATGTTAAGTTATTTTTTATGCTTATAAACTTTTCATTTTAGCTATTTATTTCATTATTTTTTTTAAAAAAAAGTCCATGTTGCCTTCCCCTTTTTTTGTTAATGCTTAAGCCGGAAGTCAATGAAATACAAACTCATAGTTTTATACTTTTTCTTTTAATTTCTAGGGTACTTACATTCCGGTATAATTTTTGTTTTATAAAATATTTCATTTTTATTTTGCACAACACTTTTTGTATGTTTATTTTGAAAAGCACTTATTTTAAGTCCATGTGTTGGAAAAATGGCTTAAGACAATGATTTTATATAATAAAATTATAATTACTCTACTAACTACTTTAGCAAATGTTAAAATGTATTTAAATATAAACTTGATTTCAAAAATGTGTTGTATGTTTAAGTCGCAAAGATTATATTAATCAGTATTTTTAATGGTTTCTAATATTATAAATTAAAAGTAGTACTTTTTTTTGCTATATTTATACTAGAGGTTTCTATGGGGGAAATATTTCTCGGAATTCTCGCAACAATATTTGTTTCATAATTTCAGGGAAATTTCCCGGAGAATTTCCTGAAATCAACTTTTCATTGTATTTTTTTCAAATAGGATTACTTTTCATCCAAAACCCCCATTTCTCATAAAAAATGAAATTTTCATTGAAAAAAAAAAAAAAAAAAAAAAATTAAATTTACATTGAAAAATTAAAATTTTATTGAAAATTAAATTTTCACTGAAAAAGTAAATTTTCATCAAAATTTCAATTTTATGTCGAATATTTGAATCTTCATTGCAAAAGTGAATTTTCATCGAAAAAGTGAATTTCTAAAGAAAAAGTAAATTTTCACCGAAAAAGTTAATTTTCATCAAAAAAGTAAATTTTTATCCAAAAGTAAAATTTTTTTAATTAAATTTTTTTTCTTCATTAACATAACCGAATTTTACAGAATTTTTATCAAAGAATTGATTTTTTTTTATAAAAAACCGAAAACTAAAAAATCGATTCTTCATAGAAAATCCAAAATTTTGATAAAAACAAAATAATTTTTTATCAAAAATCATAATTTCCAGCAAAAAATTTTATTTCTAATTGAATTTTTTCCGTAAATTTTAATATTTATCGAAAAATCTAGAATAAACTATAGTCCAGACAATAGTCCAGACTATAGATAAAACTATAGTCCAGGCTATAGATCAAAACTATAGTCCAGACTATAGACCAAACTATAATCCCAACAATATTCCCAACTACAAGCCAGGCTACAGACCAAACTATAGTTCAAACTATAGACTAAACTATAGTCCTGACTATAAACCAAACTATAGTCCAGATAATAGACCAAACTATAGTCCAGACAATAGTCCAAACTATAGTCGAGACTATAGATCAAACTATAGTCCAGGCTATAGATCAAAACTATAGTCCAGACTATAGATCAAAACTATATCCCAGACTATAGATCAAACTATAATCCAGACTATAGATCGTACTCTAATTCAGATTATAGATCAAACTATAATCCAAACTATAGATTGACCTACAGACTATTGATCAACCTTTTGTCCAGACTATAGAACGAACTATTGTCCAGATTATATATCAAACTATAGTCCAGGCTATAGACCAAACTATAGTTCAGACTATAGATCAAACTATAGTCCAGATTATAGATCAAACTATAGACCAGACTATCGAATAAACTACAGATCAAACTATTGTCCAAACTATAGATCAAACTATAATGCAGACTATAGATCAAACTATAGTCCAAACTATAGATCAAACTATATTCCAAACTATAGATCAAACTATAGTCCAGACTATAGACCGAACTATAACCCAGTCTGTAGTCCAGATTATTATTAACTGGACTATAGTGTAGACTATACTTTATATTATTACTAAGACTGTAAAAACTATAGAGTTAATAATCGAGCTATAGACGAATTATTTTTTTAATTTTATTTTTTGCTGCAAAACATTCTAGATCACTGCCTCATTTATGAACAAATGTAAATAAGTATGTACTCAAACTTTCATTTCTTTTTCTTTAAACAATTGCATGCATAACTTCAATTACTGCTAAGTATATAATAAACATTTCAACTTACCAGCTGCCAATTGGCCATTTTCCAAACAATCGGCATCATTGCCGAAACCAAGCGTGCGCATATCACCCAAACATTTGTCCTGCAAACTCTTGAAACGTCCAATGGCATATGTCAACAAATACGAAAGATGTATGTAGAGTTCTTTAACTTCCAAAAAGTTGCGTGCTTGTTTGTAAGCATTTGAATTGGTAAGAGTTTGAACCTTGTTTGTGAGATGAGTGCAAATTTCCATAGCATTAAAGACTTGATCTTGCAAGCCAGCACGTGCCTGACCGATGGGATTGTCGGGAAAGACATGTCGTACCATAACGGGACGTACGGGACCACTCGGAATCGGTGGTGGCTGTTGTTGTTGTGCCTGTTGGGGTCCAGCGGACATTTGACCATTTACAACTTGTATAGTAGTGCCATTATGATTGACCTGATTAATCGAGGTGGAACCAATCATACTGTTGTGATAACGCACCACTTGAGGATGTTGTCCAGGCTGTTGTTGTACACTGATGTTGTAGGGATGTTGTGTAATTTGCACTGGTCGTGAAGCTATAGTTTGTGGTATGACCCTTTGTGGCTGAGGGCTGCTCATGCGCTGCCAATTGTTTGCTGTTGGGGAAGCATTTTGGGGTGTAGGAGGACCTTGTCGTTTAACTTGTATAAGTTTACCATTTGGTAAACGGAAAGTCTCTTGCTGGGCAGCAGAATTCAAATCAATACGATAACCATTGATGGTGTGATAGACAGGAGTGCCATTGCCTCCTGGCGTGGGAGTACGTGGTCCTATTATGGTGCGTCTAACAACTGGTGGAGGGGCAGCAGGCCTTAATTTTATAGCGGTGTTGCGTAATACTAGTGGCGGTGGTGCTGAAGTTTTGGGTGTTGAAGACATTGCACCATAACCGCCTTGTGGCTGCTGAATGGACATGATTTTCGGTGTAGTGGCCGAAGGTGTATTCATAGGTCTGTTCGGTTTCTGTGAGACGGTTATTTGACAATCTGGCTCCAGCATGCTGAGCAAGTCGGGTGTACAGACTACTTCATCGTTGGTTTTTGCACGTTTGGCCGCATTCATTTGTTGTGGCGAAGGTGTAGCTGAATGTTTCATGGGTTTCTTGGCAGATTGGCCACTGCCGTGACTGCGTTTCGAAGCCACCGAGTCTAAACTTTCCATAGAATCTGACATGTTGCCACACTTTGACTTTGCCAAACGACAACACCTGCTGCGATCTTTACTCAGATTTAATTTTAATTCAGATTCACTTAAATGAAGAGCATAGATTTCTCTGGAAAAGGAATAATAATGCTATCGTTAATAAAATATAAAAAATATTTGAAGGTTTACAAAAATTTAGTTATGAAATGACCACACCAAGATTTAGTTACTAGGTATAGTTTACATATTGCTGTATTACAGCTTTTACTCACTTTTTCTGCTGTTCAATATAATTCATAAGAGCCCAATGTTGAGCCCTCAATGGCCATAATATTTTCGGGGCACAACTAAAACAATTCCAATTTTCATTCTGTTCAATATCAGCCACTACACCCCTTGATAAATTCTTAACAATGCAAGATTTACAAAAGACATACGGGCAACTGGAACAGCAATACACTTCACCACCTTGTCCACACCAACGACAATACAATTCCGAACCATCTTCACCCTTACTAAATTCACCGCTATTGTAAAAATCATGACATTTATTGCAGTGTGTCACACGTAAGATAGGATGCATTTTAATGCCATTTTCCTGTACCGGTGCTGTACCAATATGTACTTTACATACTGTACAATGTGTCTTACGTTCACGTACCACATCGACTGTTGGATAGGCTTTCAGATAAAAGCGTCTCTCTTCTTCCGAAATACTGGGATCAAATTCATAGTTCGTTGCTTTAAATAGAGAAGAACAAAAAACTTTATGTTTTTTTGAGGGAGGGAAAGAGAAAAATTAGTTAATTTTGGAATTTTGAAAAATAAAAAGGAAAAATTATACATATAATTGTTTATATACAAATTAATGGCCGAAAAATGGAAATAATTTATAATGAAATAACATGCGATGTTTGTTAAAAGCCCATTGTAATATGAAAGTAAGAAGAGACCTCAATATTTCAAGGATAAATTAAATAATAAAAATAAAAAGATTTATTTTTATTTTATTTATATCCTTTTCAACTGATTTAAAGCTAAAATTTAGATCATATTTTTCTAATGTTTGTGTTACAATGACACATATTGTGTGATTATAAAAAACAATACTGAAGTACTCGTTCTGAAGAAATTCCGATTTGCCTTAGAATTATTTAAACTACCATCGAATTTCTAATCGGCAAAAGATTGTGACCTCAATTCAGATTCCTTCTATCAGAAGTTTTTCCTTTTACAAGAAAATCTACATACATATTTAGCTGCTACTTTAGAAAAAGCTTAAACTTGAAAGTCTACATAAGATTCCTCAGAACTATGCTGTAAGCATTTTAACATGGTATTTGGCAAAACTATTGACTTTCAGGTTTAATATCTATCTATCTATCTATCTGTCTGTCTGTCTGTCTGTCTGTCTGTCTGTCTGTCTGTCTATCTATCTATCTATCTATCTATCTATCTATCTATCTATCTATCTATCTATCTATCTATCTGTCTGTCTGTCTGTCTGTCTGTCTGTCTGTCTGTCTGTCTGTCTATCTATCTATCTATCTATCTATCTATCTATCTATCTATCTATCTATCTATCTATCTATCTATCTGTCTGTCTGTCTGTCTGTCTGTCTGTCTGTCTGTCTATCTATCTATCTATCTATCTATCTATCTATCCATCTATCTATCTATCTATCTATCTATCTATCTATCTATCTATCTATCTATCTATCTATCTATCTATCTATCTATCTATCTATCTATCTATCTATCTATCTATCTATCTATCTATCTATTTATCTATCTATCTATTTATCTATCTATCTATCTATCTATCTATCTATCTATCTATCTATCTATCTATCTATCTATCTATCTATCTATCTATCTATCTATCTATCTATCTATCTATCTATCTATCTATCTATCTATTATCTATCTATCTATCTATCTATCTATCTATCTATCTATCTATCTATCTATCTATCTATCTATCTATCTATCTATCTATCTATCTATCTATCTATCTATCTATCTATCTATCTATCTATCTATCTATCTATCTATCTATCTATCTATCTATCTATCTATCTATCTATCTATCTATCTATCTATCTATCTATCTATCTATCTATCTATCTATCTATCTATCTATCTATCTATCTATCTATCTATCTATCTATCTATCTATCTATCTATCTATCTATCTATCTATCTATCTATCTATCTATCTATCTATCTATCTATCTATCTATCTATCTATCTATCTATCTATCTATCTATCTATCTATCTATCTATCTATCTATCTATCTATCTATCTATCTATCTATCTATCTATCTATCTATCTATCTATCTATCTATCTATCTATCTATCTATCTATCTATCTATCTATCTATCTATCTATCTATCTATCTATCTATCTATCTATCTATCTATCTATCTATCTATCTATCTATCTATCTATCTATCTATCTATCCTATCTATCTATCTACTATCTAATCTATCTATCTATCTATCTATCTATCTATCTACTATCTATCTATCTATCTATCTATCTATCTATCTATCTATCTATCTCTATCTATCTATCTATCTATCTATCTATCTATCTATCTATCTATCTATCTATCTATCTATCTATCTATCTATCTATCTATCTATCTATCTATCTATCTATATCTATCTATCTATCTCTATCTATCTATCTATCTATCTATCTATCTATCTATCTGTCTATCTATGTATCTATCTATAAAAGTATTAATAATCTCCAAAAAGTTTTATTTTTGGAAAAAGTTGCCATAAGTAGAAATTTATAACCGATTATGGCCTATATAGGATAGGTTATTGGAATAAAGAAATAAAAATGAAAATGTTACAACTGTGTACATATAAAATTTAAATTTTCCCAGCTTATCCTAATATATCCACATATTCTAAAAGCTTTAAAGCTCTTTATTTATCATCCCAAACAAATAACTTTAAAGCTTTATTTAAACAAAATAAAAGCTTTACAAAGCTACATGATTGCAACTGATAAAATAAAAAGCTTTTAGTCAGTTCAACCACCCATAACAAATAACGAAAATCCACCTTATACAACAACTAAACTTTGCCTAGTTTTTTGGTGCTATAAATTACTAACTAATTCGCCGTGAAATTATTATAACAAAAACAAAACGAGAAAAATCTGCATTAACAAAATGGCAACAAGAAAGTTCTAAGTGAAAATAAAATTAATAGTGATTTTTTTTAATTAATAAAAATCCAATTAAAAAATGTATTAATTAAAAAAAGCCTAATAAATTGGCGGGCTTTAAACAAAATCATACACATGATACAAAAAAAGTAAACGAAACAAACACTAAACTCACACACAAACTTACCTTTGCTACCATCAGCCACAACTGACGGTGATGGCATGGCAGCCGCCGCCGTCATTGCAGAGCCGGAGCTGCCTCCTGTGGACTCCATAGTGGTATGTACTAAGTACTTCTTTTTATATAAGTTTTATAAATAATAACTTATACTTTCTTTATAAAAATTTTATATTTTTATAATTTCTCTATATACACACACACACTTCTTTTTACAAAAAATATTTGTCTATTAGTTTTTTTGTTGTAATTTATTTTACTTGTCAAACGTAGAAAAAATCCCGTTTTCTTGCTTTTTCTTTTTGTTCTTTTAATACACAACACTGTTTACTTGCATTTTTGACATTTTTCACATAATTTCAGTTAAAGTTTATTAATAAAGATTAGATTATAAATTTAAATAAAATTTTATTTTTCCACAAATTTCTTTTCTGTCCCTGTAACTCTGTGTGAAAAAATATTGTGTGTGTGTCTTCTATGCAAAAATACATTTTCTACAGCCAATCGCCAATATGGCGGCTTTGTTCGGTTCTCGTCGTGTTGTTTGGTTTTGCTTTGATTCGTATGAGAAAAAAAGAGTAGTTTGTTTCGTTGCTGGAGGAAAAGAGTAGGCAAGTGTTGAAATGTCAGTTTTGCTGTCAAACATGTGGTCGCCATTTTGACTGTAATATCATTGATATAGCATTTCGGAATATGGTGCAAAGTGGAACCGCTTTTTTTTAACAATTTGAAACTCGAAAAAGATAAACAAAATTCTAAAAAAAGTTCTGAGATCCGAAGTTATGGGTAAGTGAAAGATTATTTAACACCTGTTAAGTAATTAGAAAAGATTAATGTCCTATAGCTTTTCTTAAATATGAAAAATTCGATTTCTGAAATAATACATAGAGCTATTAAGATACTTATTGTTAAATCTGAGTTAATTTCTGCGTTGTGTTAAAATCTTCTAAGCCTATAGGCATAATTAAGATATAATTAAATAAATACAAATTGAGTATAATAAAAGTAATTTCCTGCATATTAGAAAATTTAAAGCAGATTTCATACATATCTAAGATATCGGTAATATATTTTTAAATAAATTTGCCGCTATTAGCAGTTTTTGGATTTTTGTTATATATTGTTATATATTGATGCTTTTATGACTATCAGGTACTTACTTGTATATTGTATTCGATTACCAAGCATACATTATACAAGAGAGTTGCATTATTATAACTTTTAACTTCGTTCCGAGGTTATCATTCCGTTTAAAATTTCTACAATATGATATTCCGCACCTACAAAGTATATATATTCCGGTCCTTTTACATGTAGCCATTTCCTTGCGTCTCTTGGTCAGTATTCTTTTGTTGTCAGTTTTCAGAGGACCCCAGATATCGTCGAGTTCCCTATTTAAAATCAGCAAAAATATGAGGTAAATTCTAAAAAAACCTTTGAAATATAACGTAATTCTTGTACTAATACCAACTAAAACCTTGATCGGTCCATAATTTACCATAGCTCTCAAATTAAGTCCATTTTCGAAAACCAATTAAACGAACATAACTCATTACAAAATAACCATATGGGAACAAAATTCAAAATGAATATGTTCTGTAGAAAATAATTCGAAAAATTATTCCGAATCGGCCCATTATTGATCATAGTCCACTTCCGAAAAAAAAAAGAAATAACTTATGCATTTTGCGAAGTTTTTCCCTATTGGTCCATAATTGACCATAGCGCCCATATAAAGTCCACTTCCGAAAATCATTCAGTTATATCGGGATAAAATTTAGACGTGTTAATGAAAAACTACGCATAGAAACTTGTATAAGATCCGGCATAACCGTTCTAACTTCTTTACACTATTTTTCGTAAACAAATAAAGATAATATTGCCACATGTTTTGCTCAAACTTAAATGTCATTAGGGTTCTATAAATCGACTTTCGAATAATCGAACAATCGACTTTTTGTCGAAAAAAATTGAAAAGTCGAAGTCGACTATTTTGTTCCAAAAAAGTCGATAACTCGACTATCGTCTGTGGAAAAAGTCGACTTTGTTAATAAAAGTCGAAAAGTCTGAAAGTCGGAAATCTAAAAAAGTCGATAAGTCGAAAAAAGTCGAAAAGTCGTAAAAAGTTGAAAACTCGAAAATTGTAGAAAAAAGTCAAAAATAGTCAGAAATTTTAAAAAAGTGGAAAAAAGTCAAAAACTCTAAAATAGTCGGAAAAACTCGAAAAAAGTCAAAAAATAGTCGAAAAAAAGTCGGAAAAAGTCAAAAAGTCGAAAAACCCTAAATGTCATAAATACAACTCTATAACATGAATTTTAAAAGAAAATTTTCCATTTGATATTTTTAAATATTTACATTTTTTGTTGATAAATCATAGCATTTTAAGAAAATTTTAGTTTTTTTTTCTGATTTTCCATAAGTTTTGTGTCGCTTTAGGGTTAATTTTAAACATCTGATTAAATAAAACATATGACAACACCCTGTTTTTAAAAACAAAACAAACAAAAATGTTCGGCTTCAAAAAAATTTCAGTATAAATCGCTATAATTTTTGCATACAAATTACTTCAATATTGTGAAATCTTTTCTATAAAATAGATAATAAAATAAATTCAGCAACAGGATAATAAAACATATTAAATATGTCTACAACTACAAATGATTTCTTTTACGGTTGGGATTTGCTCTACAAGACCATAGAAAAAGTAGTAAACAAAAAGGATGACTTGCTTATTGCACTGGCCCATTTTGTTTTAACCAAACATTCCCAATTTAAATGTATCGGTATTGGAGATGATGTGAGTAATTAGAACAAATGTTAATTAACATCTACACAACATTACTTCTGGCTAAAGTCCAGCTATTGTTTAAATTTTAACCATTTCCACTTGCTGGCCAATTTTTTGTTATTTTCCCAGAGTTTTCTTTAAGTTATAAAATATCACTTTCCTAGAAAACTTTACCTGAAGATGATGTAGAAAATGGCTCAGAGTTATTGCCCGATAACTGGAATGATGACGAAAATAATTATGCTTTACGCTATACGAACAATAAACAATTGTATATCCTTCTGGGTCTTAGAACAGAGGGTTCATTAATTATAACACTATTGGATGTAAAAACACGTAAAGTTTCTAATATTGGTTTAGATCCCGAGGATCTGGTTAAGGAGACCAAAGGTAGTATAACAAAAATGATACCAACTGCTACACAACTTGTTGATAGGTATCGTAAAGAAATTTTGGAACCGGTAAGTGGATTTTTTATGATAGCTAAACTAGTTTTGGGAAATTATACAAACTTATTTGCTAGGTATTTGCCGGTAATAGTAAATCAGCAACAACTCAAACAGCTAGTACATCTGCATCAACATCAGCTGAAGGTCCTGATAGCTTACGTATTGGTGAACCCAGACTACCACCTTTTGGGTAGAAATTTTCTCCTTTTAAATAACATTTCTTATGCATTACCTTTATTTTTTTTTAGCCTATATACACCTGCCAACCAGCCACCTCCCTTCGGCTTTCCTGTTGGCCGCGGTGATTTAGATCCTTTGGGCCGTGGTGGTCCTGGTAACTTATTTCCCTTTCCCTCACATCCTGATTTTCGTCTAGGTCCTGATAATAGTGGCATTGGCCCAGGTGCTCGTCCTCGTTTCGATCCTTTTGGTCCTCCAGAACGTGGCATTCGGCCAAATCCCAATCCAGACCATATGCAACCTCCTGGTTTTGGTGGTGACTATTATATGTAAAGAACATACCCTTGGTGAACAGTTATTTAAAATAAATCTACATTGTATGTGCAGAACAAATAGAATTTGTTGAATTTATATGCAAGCGAATTTTTTTTAATAAACCATAATTTTCCAAACATATTTGTAAATATGTTTTTTTTTATTGATTTTTGGTTGATTTCATGTGAAAAAGTGTTTTTTTAGAATTTTTTTGGTAAAAAGTTTGTTTGGATAATTTTCTTAAGGAATAGTGTATTTTCAGACAATTTTCATAGTGAAATATCTTTTAGACATTCTTTGGACAATTTTGTTAAAGAAAAGTAAATTCTTTGGAAAGTTTTGTTATAGTAAAGTGGATTCTTTGGCCGCCTTTTTGGAATAGTAAACATACATACTTTTCTTTAGAGAAATTTTCTTATAGAAAATTGTTTTCTTGGTACAGTCTTATTATAGAAAAGAGTCTTTAGTATTTTTCTAATATAATAATAAGCTTTTTAGAGTTTTCGTATAGAGATTCGGCTGTTGTGACGTCTTAAGACTTTAGAGAAAATTCTTCTCTGACAGATTTCTTAGTGTCAGTCTAAAAATAAAAAAAAAATCAATCAAAAAATTGTATAGCAAGTTGAAAAGATTAAAATTTAAGCAAAAGTATATATTCCTAAAATGTTTTAGATATCTGGACTTTAGCCAGAAGTTATGTGGTGTAGATTGTTAATTAACATCACATCATCTCCAATACCGATACATATAAATTGGGAATATGTGGTTAAAAAAAAATGGGCTAGAGCAATAAGCAAATCATCCTTTTTGTTTACCACCTTCTCTATGGTCTTGTAGAACAAATCCCAACCGCAAAAGAAATTATTTTAAGTTGAAGACATGATTAATATTTTTTATTATCCTCTTGCTGAATTTTTATTCTATTTTATAGAAAAGATTTCACAATACTGAAGAATGTAATTGTATGCAAAATTATAGCGATTTAATAAAGAATTCTTTTTGGAAAATCAAAGTCTAGTCTATAGTCTAGTATATAGTATAGTCTATAGTCTTGTCTATAATCTAATCTATAGTCTATTCAATAGTCATGTATATAGTCTAGTCTATAGTCTACTCTAAAGTCTAGTCTATAGTCTAATCTATAAGCTAGTCTGTAGTGTAATCTATAGGCTAGTCTATAGTGTAATCTATAGACTAGGCTATAGTCTAATCTATAGACTAGTCTATAGTCTAATCTATAGACTAGTCTATAGTCTAGTCTATAGTATTATCTATAGTTTATATACTGTTGTATAGTGTAGTCTAAAGTCTAGAGTATAGTCTATTGTCTAGCGTATAGTCTTGTGTATAGTTTAGTATATAGTCTAAGACAGACATGGAAAATTAAGTACTTTAGGACTTTTTGATATCGAAAAATATCGCAGACTATACTAAACTATAGACTAGTCTAGTCTATAGTCTGGTCTATATTCTAGTCTATAGTCTAATATAGTCTAGTTTATATTCTAGTATATCGTCCAGTATATAGTCTGGTTTATAGTCTGGTCTATAGTCTAGTCTATAGTCTAGTGTAAAGTCTAGACTATAGTCTAGTCTAAAGTCTAGACTATACTCTGGACTATAGTCTGATCTATATTATAGTCTATAGTCTAGTGTATAGTCTAGTCTATAGTATATTCTATAGTCTAGTCTATACTCATGTATATAGTCTAGTACATAGTCAAGTCTATATTATAGGCTATAGATTAGTCTAATCTATAGGCTAGTTTATAGTCTCCTCTAAAGTCTAGTTTATAGTTGAGTCTATATTCTAGTCTATAGTTTAGTCTATATTCTAGTCTATAGCCTACTCTGCAGTCTAGTGTGTAATCTAGTCTATAGTATAATCTATAGTCTAATCTATAGTCAGGTATATAGTCTATAGTCTAGTCTATATTTTAGTCTATAGTCTAGTCTATATTCTAGTCTATATTCCAGTCTATAGTCTAATATAGTCTAGTTTATATTCTAGTATATCGTCTAGTATATAGTCTGGTTTATAGTCTGGTCTATAGTCTAGTCTATAGTCTAGTCTAAAGTCTAGACTATAGTCTAGTCTACAGTCTAGTCTACAGTCTAGACTATAGTCTAGTCTAAAGTCAAGACTATAGTCTAGTTTATAGTCTGGTCTATATTATAGTCTATAGTCTAGTGTATAGTCTAGTCTATAGTATATTCTATAGTCTAGTCTATACTCATGTATATAGTCTAGTACATAGTCAAGTCTATATTATAGTCTATAGATTAGTCTAATCTATAGGCTAGTTTATAGTCTCCTCTAAAGTCTAGTTTATAGTTGAGTCTATATTCTAGTCTATAGCCTACTCTGCAGTCTAGTGTGTAATCTAGTCTATAGTATAATCTATAGTCAGGTATATAGTCTAGTCCATAGTCTGGTCTATATTCTATTCTACAGTATGGTCTATATTCTAACTTTATAGTCTAACCTATAGGCTAGTCTATATATAGACTTTTCTATAGACTAATCTATAGTGTAGTCTTTAGTCTATATTGTCTATAACCTAGTGCCCTCTATAGACTGTTTTCTTAGATCTTTTTAATAGTATTCTGTCATATAAAATGTTTTCTCTAGACTCTTTTTATAGAAAGTTCATTTATTATAGTAGAAAAATTCTGTCCAGATAGTTTTATTATAAAAAAGTGTCTTAATAGAAAATTTTTTTCCTTAAAAATATTTCTTATAGAAATTCTACTTTATACTGTTTTCTAAAAGAAAACTTTCTTCTTTAAAGAAGTTTCTTAAACTCAATTTTTATAAAAAAAATCACCATATTTTTATTTTATTTGAATATAAAATAATTTTTATTTATACGAGTATTTTTCATTTTATAAAAGTTTTAATAATAGATTTTATTCGCTTGCAAAAATGTCTATACATAAATGTGTTTAATTTATAACTAAAGTTTTTACAATTTAAAAAAGTAAAAACGTTGTCTTGATTAGATATTATGATAAACTTATAATTTAAAAAAATAAAATACATAAAGATATTTTAATTCAAATAATTTTGAATTTAAAAAATTTCTGTAAAACAAATTAATAAAATAGATTATAGGTATAATTACTAATTTATAAAATTATATAAAGAAAAAAAAGAATTAACTAAATAAAAAAATAAAATAAAATGTGACATAAAAACTTGTGGCAGTATATAGGTTTAAAACAAAAATTAATTATTATGCGTAATTGCAAATTATAAGAAATATTTATATAATTTTACAATAGAAAAAAATCTAATTAATTCTAAACCTAAAATCCCATATGTAAAGGAAAAAGGGAAATAATTTCAAATCTAAATGTCTGTGAAAACAAAACAAAATAAAATTTTTAAAAAATAATTTTTAGTTTTTTTTGTTAATTAAAAATGACTTTTTTTTGCATTTTTATATAGTTTATAACTTATAATTTAAATTTATTATAACTTAATTGTTGTTGGTTTTTTTTATTATGTATTTATTTAAAGTTATGAAATTTTATACATTGAAATAATGATGATTATAAAATTAATGGCGTTTTATATTAATTTATTAATTAAAAGTTTTATTTCATTTATAAATTTTATTTTTTTTATTATAAAATATATAGAAAAAAATAATAATCTCTTGCAAATACATACATATATATTTTCTTTTACAAATAGCAAAAATATATATATTATAAATGATTTTTTTTTATTTTTAATTTAATTTAAAACTAATAAAATTATATTTTTCTTTCACTTCACTTCACTTCTTGTTGCATCCATTCTTTTGTGTTTTGCGCAATTTTTTTTTGCTCCTTATATCAAAATTTATTTTATCAATCCCATTCACCAATATACATGCTACGTGGAGTTGGTATATAACCTCGTGTTGGCAAAGGTAAACGTCCATAAATATGATTATAAGGTGACTCTACAATATCTGCATCTAAAGTGATAAAAAGTTAAACATTTTAATATTTATTTAAATTAAAGTGTGTTCAGATTAACAAATTTCAGTTTATTAATAAAAAAAATATATATAAAAACGTCCAAATATGTCCAATAATTACAATTTAAGAATATGACAATAGTTTTGTTTTACTAAATAATTAAAAAAAAATATATGATTTATTTACAAAGAACATTGGATGAAGGGAGTTTAATCGTTAATAAATGCTAAAAAACGCAATATATACAAATGGGTTATTGCATATTTTTATAGAATTTTCTTTCAGAACAAGTTAAAGAATATCATTACAGGCTTGTCCAACTCTCCAACAGAAGAGACTTCTGTCTAAAAATCTGTTCAAAGAAGAAACTTTCTAAAGAAGATACCTCTCCACAAGAAAACGGCTGCAAGGCAAATTTTTATGAGAAAGGTGTATAAAAATGATCGTTTTCTATTAAAAAACTCTGTAAAAAAGTGTCCTAATTCTATAGGAAAATTGTCTAAAGAAGACACTATTCTATTAGAAAACTATTTAAAGATGCTATTCTATAAGAAAACCGTATAAGGAAGTAACTTTTCTATTAGAAAACTGATTAAAAACAATCTTTTCTATAAGAAAATTATCTAAGGGATATACTTTTCTATTAGGAAATTGTATAAAGAAGATATATTTCTAAAAGAAAGTTGTTCAAAGAAGAAACTTTCTAAAGAAGATACCTCTCTACAAGAAAACGGTTGCAAGGCACTTTTTTATGAGAAAACTGTATAAAGAAGATCGTTTTCTATTAAAATAACTGTGTATTAGGAAACTTTTCTATAGGAAAATTGTCTAAATGAGACACTATTCTATTAGAAAACTATTTAAAGATGCTATTCTATAAGAAAACCGTATAAGGAAGTAACTTTTCTATTAGAAAACTGACTAAAAATAAACTTTTCTATAAGAAAAGTGTCTAAGGGATATACTTTTCTATTAGGAAATTGTATAAAGAAGATATATTTCTAAAAGAAAGTTGTTCAAAGAAGAAATTTTCTAAAGAAGATACCTCTCTACAAGAAAACGGTTGCAAGGCACTTTTTTTATGAGAAAACTGTATAAAGAAGATCGTTTTCTATTAAAAAACTCTGTATTAGGATACATTTCTATAGCAAAATTGTCTAAAGGAGACACTATTCTATTAGAAAACTATTTAAAGAAGATGCTATTCTATAAGAAAACCGTATAAGGAAGTAACTTTTCTATTAGAAAACTGACTAAAAACAAACTTTTCTATAAGAAAATTGTCTAAGGGATATACTTTTCTATTAGGAAATTGTATAAAGAAGATATATTTCTAAAAGAAAGTTGTTCAAAGAAGAAACTTTCTAAAGAAGATACCTCTCTACAAGAAAACGGTTGCAAGGCACTTTTTTATGAGAAAACTGTATAAAGAAGATCGTTTTCTATTAAAAAAACTGTGTATTAGGAAACTTTTCTATAGGAAAATTGTCTAAAGGAGATACTATTCTATTAGAAAATTGTATAAGGAAGTCACTTTTCTATTAGAAAACTGACTAAAAATAAACTTTTCTATAAGAAAAGTGTCTAAGGGATATACTTTTCTATTAGAAAACTGTATAAAGAAGATACATTTCTACAAGAAAACTGTCTATAGAAGTGACTTTTCTCAAAGAAAACTGCTTAAAGAATACAATTTTCTTTAAGAAAACTGTTTTAAAAAGACATTTTCTATAACAAAACTGTTTAAAAAAGACACTTTTCTGTAAGAATAAGAAAGAAGACACTCTTCTCTAAGAAAACTTTCTAAAGAAAACACTTTTCTATAAGAAAACTGTCTAAAGAAGACACTGGTCTATTAGAAAACTAGATACATAAATCGCTTTTCTAAAAGAAAACTGCCTACAGAAGACACTTTTCTATAAGAAAACTGATTAAAAAACTTACTTTTTTAAGGAAACTATCTAAAGAAGACACCTTTCTATATGAAAACTGTCTACAGAAGACACTCTTCTATAAGAAAACTGTCTAAAGGAGACCTTTTTCTATTAGAAAACTGCCAAATAAGACACCTTTCTATAGGGAAACTGTCTAAAGAATATACTTTTCTATAAGAAAACTGTTTAAAAAATACGCTTTTCTATAAGGAAACTATCTAAAGCAGACACCTTTCTTTAAGAAAGTTGTCTACAGGAGACACTCTTTAAAAGAAAACTGTCTAAAGAAGACACCTTTCAATAAGAAAACTGCTTAAAGAATAGACTGTTCTATTAGAAACTTTCTAAAGAAGTCTCCTTTCTTTAAAGAATACACTTTTCAATTGAAAATTTATCTAAAGAATAAACTTTTCTATCGGAAAACGGTTTAAATAAGACACTTTTTCTATAAGGAAACAAGAAGACATCTTTCTATAAGGAAACTGTCTATAGAAGACACACTTCTAGAAGAAAACTGTCTAAAGAGTACACTTTTCTATAAGAAAACTGTCTAAAAGAGACCTTTTTTCTATTTTAAAACTCTCTACAGAAGTCACTTTTCTATAAGAAAACTTTTTATGAAGAAACTTTTCTTTAAGAAAACTGTCCACAGAATACACTTCCCAATTGGAAAACTATCTAATAAAGAAACTTTTCTATAAGAAAAATCTCTAAATAAGAATACTTTCCTATAAGATAACTGTCAAAAAAGAAATTTTTCTATTAGAAAACTATCTAAAGAAGACACCTTGCTACTGCCACCTCTTTCTAGTGTTGTAAATGTGGTTTCGATTTCTATATAATCTATAGTTATCGGTGACTTGACTAATCATCGATGTCTAGACTTGTAATTGGTTAATCTCAGTTCAGCAGGGAAATGTTGATACCAGCACTTTAAAACACTTCGCTTTAATTCGTTATTGTTCAGATTCTTGCTCCACTCAAACTTAGATGTTGTCTAATCTGTAGTTGACTTAAACTTCTGGGCGTTCCTTTGGGTGTAGAGGCACCAAAGATCGGTGTTAATGTAGAAAAACTGCCGTAAATACAATTATTATGATTTAGTAAAATGGTAGAAGAGAATTCATTCCTTTAGCAGCTTTTATAGAAGGAAGTTTAAATCTATCAAATTTCCGATTTTTGAAGTGCCTTTAATTGGCTCAATATAGTGTAAATTGATTTATTCTAGTATTTTCTTTGTGCTTCCTCATAGAGGGCCTTTTATATTATTTTATATATTCCGAAGTAAAACTTCTATTTTAGAACAATTTTCTTTTTCTTGGACCCAAATACTAGTAAAATTTCAGATATTTTTAAACATGATTAAATTTTGTTATTCCCCCCCTAAGGGACCACTATTCCAAACCAGCTGTAATAAAGAAATAAACATTATAAACTTCCATCAACCAAAGTTCCAAATTTGTTCCAATTTTTCCATCTTTGTCATATTCTTAACTCAATATAGTAAAATAAAATTATGATAAAAAGTGTAAAAAAAAGTTAGTGCAAAAAAACCGTTCCCGGAAAAAATGAACGAAATTTGTTTAAACCGTACCAAGGGTCTTAAGTAAATTGGGTAAAAAAAAAAAAATCAGGGTAAATATAAGGATATAAAAGCTTTAAGAAAATATTTACAGCAGATATTTAAAAAAGAAATAGTTTTGAAAAAACTATTTTTTAAAAAATTAAACACCTCCAACTACTACGAAATAATTAACAAAACAAAACCTTCATTTGGTACAGAAAACAAAAATCAAATCAAACCTCCTAGTGTAAACAGTTTGCATGAATAGAAACGGACCAGTTATAGAGAATTAATAATCAAGTATTTGAATTTTCTTCATGCTTAAACTGCGGGGTTTACGGGGTTTTAAATAACCATAAATCGATTCCATGTCACTAACATCAACGCGACTAGAGGAGCGAGCCATACGATATGGTGTTTGCTGCTGTTGTTGTTGTGGTTCCATATGTTTTTGTTGTTGATGTTGTTGGACCGCTTCATTTTCATTAGTATTAGGTTTGTTATCGGCATTATAGTGGTTTAATAATTTAGTATTGTACTGTGTAGTCGTGGTCTTATTGTTTTGATTCATATTATTAGTCTTGTTTGTTTCTTCCGATCTTTGCAGATTGCATATTTTAGAGTCTTGTCTGTTAGTGTTAATATTGTTGTTATTATGATCTAAAATTTGATAATTATTGAGTTGAGGACTAGCCTTTAGATTCATTCTTTTAGCTCCCCTCCAGAGCGGAGGTGGTATTAAGGGTTTCAAAGTGTCATGATCGTTTTTAGTAGGGTTTTTTGTTGATATTTTACGCTGTTCAGTTGGTAAATTTAATTGGGAATTATATTTCTTAATTTGTTTAGGCGTTAACTCCGATCCTGCTTGCTTTTTAATACGATCATAGAGATTGGTAGTAGAAGGAGCTTTAACTATACGTTTACGTCCACCATATAAATAAATAGTGCCTTCATCGTGTGGCTGTTCAAAAAAACTTTCAGTACTTTGTGATTTATGGCGCATGGCTAGCAGATTCGTGGAGGCTTTATTTAAGGGATTTCGCAATTTAACCTCTTGGGACTTAAACGATTCTTTACGCTGAGGTGTGGGTGATCTGATTTGCCTTAAACGGGCCTTATCCACATAGCCATCCGTTAAGAGTTGCTGCTGCGGGTCATTGGTTGTGGGATATTTACTATGTCTGGCGGCATAACCATTAAATTTTTGAGTCTTGGGTTTTTGTATTTGTTTTTTATAGTCCAATTGTGTTAAAGTAAAGTTTTCTATATCAAAATCTTGATCTAAATTAAAATCGTCATAATTAAAGGAATCATCATGGAAAGCTTTACGATTTGCATAAGCCCTATAGTCATCTGAAGCCTCACTCTGTTCCTGTTCCTCACGACCCAGCAGGGAAACATCACTGTCACTGCACCACTTAACAACACCGCGCTTTAATTCGTTTTTATACAGATTCTTGGCACCACTCAAACGTTGATGCTGCCGCAGCTGTTGTTGGCTTAAACTTCGGGGCGGTCTTTTGGGTGTGGGTGCCCCAAAAAGCGGAGCTAAAGTATAACAACTGACGCAATTACAATTGCCATCGATTTGAGAGGTGTTAGAAGAGGATCTACGAGAAGGTCGATATGCCTTAGAATGTCTGTGATCGTAATCATCATAGAAAGGTTCATGAGTTTTAAAACGAAATTCACCCGGTGTAGAACGGGCAGAAGGATGTGCAGAATGCATTTGACAGCCATAAGAACCATGATGATGTGAACGTCGATGCTGATGTTGATGAGAATGATGTGAGTGTTGATGACGATGATGAGAATGATGATGTCCACCTTTAAGAGGTGGTGGATTATGATGGGAATTAAGATTTCTAGTCTGTCCGTATATATTTTCATGATTAGTTTCAGTTTGTTTAATGGTGGGGGGACTGGTGGCAAATGTCAAATTAGTGCTTAATTGTATTGAAGTTGATGGTGCAATGGCATTTGTGGTATTAGTCAAGTGACCAATTGGTAAGGAGGAAGGCGTAGTAGGCATAATATTGCTAGCATTAGAAAGAGGATTAGTAGTTAGAGTAGAAGAAGAAGCTGTAGAAGGAGAAGAATTATTGACAAGTTGCTGTTGTTGTTGTTGTTGTAGTTGTAATTGTGACTGTTGATGAAGAAGGTGCTCTTGGTGATGGTAATTGGGTGCAAGATAGTTATAAAGAGAACTACTAGCATTATGAGTGCTAGGATAATAATTATTTGAAGCCGTTTGTAATTGCTGTAACTGTAATTGTTGTTGTTGTTGCTGTAAATGTTGTTGTTGCTGTTGCTGGTGATGTTGCAATTGTTGTTGCAAGTCTGTATTAAAGTTCGTAGTCGCAGTCGCTGTACTGGCAGCTGTCGTTGTAGTCGTTGTAGCATTATGTTTATAAATACCTATGCCGCTTTCATAACTGCGTGTTTGCCACATTTGTTGTTGATGATGATGCATGGGATGATGCTGTTGTTGCTGAGCTGCAGCATGTGCTGCTACGGCTGCCATCATTTGTTGTTGCTGTATATGTTGGGGATGCATATGGGGCGGTTGTGGTGCATGCATTGTGGGATGCATGGGCATCATTACCGAAGTCTTCTTTTGGTTGGTTAATGTATTCATATGCTGTTGTTGTTGAGTTGCTGCGCCATTCTGTAGTGCTGGCTGTTCTTTAGCCGCCTTTGAGGATGTTTTCACAAAGTTTGGTACACGTGCACGTAGACCACAATAGTAGGGATCATCTGGAATTAACGGAAAGTTTATTAATAACAAATATTAGAAAATTTTAAGTTATGTTCGAAAATTTGAATATATTTTTGTTGTAATTAATACTTTTAAATTTAACTGCAAACTAGAGTTATATAAACTATTATTTGCAGCAAAAACTATGTCGTCATTCTTCACTAGTCACCACTAATAACAACTGAATTGCTTGATATTTTAAAATCAATGAATGTACATATGTATGTATGTAAATGTATCGTTTTCAAAAAAAACTGATCTCAAAATAAATATAGAATGTTCATGTTTCTTATTTTTATTTCAAAACTTTTTTTCTCGAAATATTGATTTGTCTATTATTATGCCACCGCCATCAATGCCATTCACTTATAAAGTGACTGACTGCAGCAAAATACAATCACTCCCTCTATATACACCAACATTCTATACACAAATCTACTTCGTCGTATTATATTACCAAACCATTCATATTTTGTTACGTTTGGCCTCTGTGTTGAACTATTAATGGTCAAAGAGATATAAATTACATGAACAAAATTTAAAATTTACCACATTTTCTTTTAGTTTTTTGTTTTCCATAAAATACTAGTCAAAATTGCAAATATTGTCTTGCCCATTTTTGTCTTTATTTATATAGTTTTTTTATACGTTTTGTTTTTCTACATTCATCTTATATCAGTAAAAACACAAGACATGCTTTAATGTACAACATATGGCAACAGTGTCCTCATAAATTTTCAACTAAAAATGCAAAAATTTTGAAATGTTGGCGGTAAAACTTATTAAAGAGAGACAGACAGACAGAATTGCTTAATGCAAGTTTGTATGATCAATATACATACAACAGCTTCTTAAAAAACACCTCTCTTTGCAATACTATATTAAGTTTTTCATATCCGTTTTTGCCAATTTTAACTTTTCCTTTAGTTTTGGGTTTGGCTTTTAAACCTGAAACAAACTTACCATATTTTTTATTGTCTTTGCCTTTATCCGATTTACCACGTGACAATTTAATACGTGTATCCAATTCGATGTCATCATAGTCGGGCTGTTAAATGTAGAAAAAGCAAAATAAAACATTAAAATAAATTACAGGAAAAACATTTGTTTAAAGTTGCTTAAAAACAATGTATAAACAAATTTGAAAGGTACGAGTACATTTGAAAGTGGGTATAAATACTATGGGAAACTGAAAATTAGTTCAAATAATTTTTAATTTATAAGACTTTTTAAATAAATAATTAATTGGGGTTAACAGTCAAGAAGTAGTAAATGTGCAAAAATTTAGTTCATGCATTATAAAAGGCTGGATTAGTCTATAGTCTAGTCTATAGTCTAGTCTATAGTCTAGTCTATAGTCCAGTCAATAGTCTAGTCTATAGTCTAGTCTATAGTCCAGTCTATAGTCTAGTCTATAGTCTAGTCTATAGTCTAGTCTATAGGTTAGTCTACAGTCTAGTCTATAGTCTAGTCTATAGTCTAGTCTATAGTCTAGTCTATAGTCTAGTCTATAGTCTAGTCTATAGTCTAGTCTATAGTCTAGTCTATAGTCTAGTCTATAGTCTAGTCTATAGTCTAGCCTATAGTCTAGTCTATAGTCTAGTCTATAGTCTAGTCTATAGTCTAGTCTATAGTCTAGTCTATAGTCTAGTCTATAGTCTAGTCTATAGTCTAGTCTATAGTCTAGTCTATAGTCTAGTCTATAGTCTAGTCTATCTAGTCTAGTCTATAGTCTAGTCTATAGTCTAGTCTATAGTCTAGTCTATAGTCTAGTCTATAGTCTAGTCTATAGTCTAGTCTATAGTCTAGTCTATAGTCTAGTCTATAGTCTAGTCTATAGTCTAGTCTATAGTCTAGTCTATAGTCTAGTCTATAGTCTAGTCTATAGTCTAGTCTATAGTCTAGTCTATAGTCTAGTCTATAGTCTAGTCTATAGTCTAGTCTATAGTCTAGTCTATAGTCTAGTCTATAGTCTAGTCTATAGTCTAGTCTATAGTCTAGTCTATAGTCTAGTCTATAGTCTAGTCTATAGTCCAGTCTATAGTCTAGTCTATAGTCTAGTCTATAGTCTAGTCTATAGTCTAGTCTATAGTCTAGTCTATAGTCTAGTCTATAGTCTAGTCTATAGTCTAGTCTATAGTCTAGTCTATAGTCTAGTCTATAGTCTAGTCTATAGTCTAGTCTATAGTCTAGTCTATAGTCTAGTCTATAGTCTAGTCTATAGTCTAGTCTATAGTCTAGTCTATAGTCTAGTCTATAGTCTAGTCTATAGTCTAGTCTAGTCAATAGTCTAGTCTAGTCTAGTCAATAGTCTAGTCTATAGTCTAGTCTATAGTCTAGTCTATAGTCTAGTCTATAGTCTAGTCTATAGTCTAGTCTATAGTCTAGTCTATAGTCTAGTCTATAGTCTAGTCTATAGTCTAGTCTATGGTCTAGACTATAGGTTAGTCTACAGTCTAGTCTATAGTGTAGTCTATAGTCTAGTCTATAGTCCAGTCTATAGTCTAGTCTATAGTCTAGTCTATAGTCTAGTCTATAGTCTAGTATATAGTCTAGTATATAGTCTAGCATATAGTCTAGTCTATAGTCTAGTCTATAGTCTAGTCTATAGTCTAGTCTATAGTCTAGTCTATAGTCTAGTCTATAGGTTAGTCTACAGTCTAGTCTACAGTCTAGTCTACAGTCTAGTCTATAGTCTAGTCTATAGAGTAGTCTATAGTCTAGTCTATAGTCTAGTATATAGTCTAGTATAGTCTAGTCTATAGTCTAGTCTATAGTCAGTCTATAGTCTAGTCTATAGTCTAGTCTATAGTCTAGTCTATAGTCTAGTCTATAGTCTAGTCTATAGTCTAGTCTATAGTCTAGTCTATAGTCTAGTCTATAGTCTAGTCTATAGTCTAGTCTAGTCTATTAAGTCTAGTCTAGTAGTCTAGTCTGTAGTCTAGTCTATAGTCTAGTCTATAGTCTAGTCTATAGTCTAGTATATAGTCTGTAGTCTAGTCTATAGTCTAGTCTATAGTCTAGTCTATAGTCTAGTCTATAGTCTAGTCTATAGTCTAGTCTATAGTCTAGTCTATAGTCTAGTCTATAGTCTAGTCTATAGTCTAGTCTATAGTCTAGTCTATAGTCTAGTCTATAGTCTAGTCTATAGTCTAGTCTATAGTCTAGTCTATAGTCTAGTCTATAGTCTAGTCTATAGTCTAGTCTATAGTCTAGTCTATAGTCTAGTCTATAGTCTAGTCTATAGTCTAGTCTATAGTCTAGTCTATAGTCTAGTCTATAGTCTAGTCTATAGTCTTAGTCTAGTATAGTCTATAGTAGTCTATAGTCTAGTCTATAGTCTAGTCTATAGTCTAGTCTATAGTCTAGTCTATAGTCTAGTCTACAGTCTAGTCTATAGTCTAGTCTATAGTCTAGTCTATAGTCTAGTCTATAGTCTAGTCTATAGTCTAGTCTATGTTAAGTCTACATTCTAGTCTATTGTCTAGTCTATAGCCTACTATATAGTCTAGTTTATAGTTTAGACTATATTCTACTTTGAATGAAACCTAAAGTTGTTTGTAAATATAATCTGTTTGCTTAATTATGTAACGATCGGTAAAGAACTGCCCATAGGTCACTTTAAAATTTCAAAATAATTACAAGCAAAAGAAAATATTTAAATTGGTAGTAGTTTTCAGAAGAAGGTTTAGCAAATTCTATTATTTAATACTTAAAAACACACCTAGTAGTTAAAGTATCATATGAATCTTTGTTAAATACATAACACAAAAGACTTAAGCAACGAACTTGTTCAAATTGTTGTTATTTTTCTATTATTTATTTCTATTGAAATCATATTACAATTTCATTACAACAAATATGTTTGTATAACAATATTTTTTTATTATTTTGAAAAATTACACAAATAAACAAACAATTGCAATTTTAAAGTAACAGATATACACCAGAGTAGAAGAAATAAAACAAAAACAAAATAACAAGAAACACTGGCAACAGCAACATTCTTTGCATATTAATTACACGCGATTTAACATGACCAAGTTATGATTTTTTATATATTTTTTTGAGTTACTAATTTAACCCCCACCAATACAAAAAGCAGTGGGTAAACACCCCAATATTATATAGAAAAAATTATAGTGTTTGATAACTTTTTTTTAGTTATAATTGCATGATGGAGTAGTACTTTGCCGTCTCTTGCTAAATATTATATTTTGCAGTTGTAATAGAAGAAAAATAAAGAAAAAATGCCATAATGTATAACACAAAAGGCTTTAGATACAATATAATACTATTCCATCAGTTTGCCAATTGAATTGCTCAATGAAGCTTAAAGTTTTATTACTTACATAGTTTTAAATTATTGTGTTTCTTGTTATTTTTTTTTCCTTCTTAACAATTCTTTTCATTTATTTTGTTTTTTTTTTGTGTAGTTTTCAGCGACTTTACGCGAGTTTTTGAAACAAGTGTTTTTGTTGTTTTTTGATACGATTATTGTTATTATTTTGCTATTGGCAAGAAATTCCAATTATTATTATACAATTGTATTATTTTGTTTAAACATCTGATAGTTTAATATAAAAATAATGTTGTAATATTTAAGTGTAAAAATGTGGATGTCAAATGTTTTCTGAAATCTTTATCTCAGTTTACAATAGAAGGGCAGAGACTTTTTTCTAGAATGGTACATCTAGATTATAGCCTTGTCTTTAGTCTAGTCTAAAGTCACTCCACTATATAGTCTAGTATACAGTCTAGTCTATAGTTTAGTCTTTATTCTATACAATAGTCTAGTCTTTAGTCTATTCTATAGTCTAGTATATAGTCTAGTCTATAGTCACTCTATACTTTTTTCTTTAGTCTAGCCTAATATATATTCTAGTCTCTAGTGTAGTCTAAATTCTAGTCTATAGTGTAGTCTATAGTCTAGTCTATAGTCTAGTCTATAGTCTAGTCTATAGTCTAGTCTATAGTCTAGTCTATAGTCTAGTCTATAGTCTAGTCTATAGTCTAGTCTATAGTCTAGTCTATAGTCTAGTCTATAGTCTAGTCTATAGTCTAGTCTACAGTCTAGTCTATAGTCTAGTCTATAGTCTAGTCTATAGTCTAGTCTATAGTCTAGTCTATAGTCTAGTCTATAGTCTAGTCTATAGTCTAGTCTATAGTCTAGTCTATAGTCTAGTCTATAGTCTAGTCTATAGTCTAGTCTATAGTCTAGTCTAGTCTAGTCTATAGTCTAGTCTATAGTCTAGTCTATAGTCTAGTCTATAGTCTAGTCTAAGTCTAGTCTATAGTCTAGTCTAGTCTAGTCTATAGTCTAGTCTATAGTCTAGTCTATAGTCTAATCTATAGTCTAGTCTATAGTCTAATCTATAGTCTAATCTATAGTCTAGTCTATAGTCTAGTCTATAGTCTAGTCTATAGTCTAGTCTATAGTCTATTCTATAGTCTAGTCTATAGTCTAGTCTATAGTCTAGTCTATAGTCTAGTCTATAGTCTAGTCTATAGTCTAGTCTATAGTCTAGTCGATAGTCTAGTCTATAGTCTAGTCTATAGTCTAGTCGATAGTCTAGTCTATTCTTGTTTAGTATATGGTCTAGTCTATGGGCTAGTCTATAGCCTAGTCTTTAGTCTAGTCTATTGACTAGTCTATAGCCTAGTCTTTAGTCTAGTCTAGAAAAAATTTGCTAGAAAAAATTTGCATAATAATTCTCACATTTACCTTAGGTATATCATGTCCATATATATTATCTCTTGGTGGCAATTTTGGTGGTTTCTCACTGCGTTTATGAGCCAATTGTTGTGATTGCATTATCAATTGTTCTCTGGTGGCAGCAACATGACCACTACCATTCATGCCGGCTACCATGCCATTATTTAAATGTTGCAGTGTACTGCTGCTGCCATTTGTAGTGATGCCAACTCCTGTATTATTGTTGCTGCCATTATTACTTGTCATACTTTGTGATTGTTGCTGTAAAAGTTGTTGCTGCTGTTGCAAAGACATCATACTACTCATTGCACTAGCACCAAAACCAGAGCTACCCGAACTACCGCCACTACCATTACCTGCAACACTGTAGGGATCCTCATCTGGTATTGGTATTCTAGGACGATTTTTAATATCGACAATAGGACGTTGCACTAGAATGTCAAAAGTAAAAATGCGAGATGTTAAATAAACAATGTATGAGTATGTGTGCATTATAAAAAGCATATTTAAAAATAAATCAATAACATTTTGTTGCTGCTTTATTGTTTGTTTGTTAGTTTGAAAATACAAAATAAATTTGATTGTGCGTTTAACAATTTCGTTACCATTTTACGTTTTTTTCTGCGTATTTTTCTTTTTATTATTGTTCTCAATTATTCATGGAAATATGATTGCACTAGCTCTAAGTCTATTTTATTTGTGTTGTTGTTCGCTTTTCAAAAAATGCAAATTTTGTGTTCGGTGTTTTTCTATAACACTATTCATTTTTTTACATTATAATATTGTAGGATTCTTTTTGTGTGTTTGTGTTTCGTTTTTTTACTATTGACACAACAATTGGCGGTTTTAATTCAAAGCCAAAAAATGTTACAATTCATGTTCAAATATAAAATGACATTTGAAAATGAAAGCTTTGGAATAGTAAAGAAAAACGACTTAAAGTTATGCTTTATAATTCAATATTTAAAGATGATCTGAACATGTTGCACATAAAGTGTAAAGCTAGTCAGTGATCTATATTATGGTCTACAGTCTAGATAATAGTCTAGCTGATAGTCATGTCTATAGTCTAGTCTATATTCTAGTCTATAGTCTAGTCTATAGTCTAGTCTATAGTTATGTCTATACTATGATTTACAGTCTACACCTATCTATAATGTAGTCTATAGTCTGGTCTACAGTATAGACCATAGTCTAGCTTATAGTCGCGTCTATAGTCTAGTCTATAGTCTAGTCTATAGTCTAGTCTATAGTCTAGTCTATAGTCTATACTATAGTCTAGTCTATAGTCTAGTCTATAGTCTAGTCTATAGTCTATACTATAGTCTAGTCTATATTCGAGTCTATAGTCTAGTCTATAGTCTAGTCTATAATCTAGTCTATAGTCTAGTCTATAGTCTAGTCTATAGTCTAGTCTATAGTCTAGTCTATATTCTAGTCTATATTCTAGTCTATAGTCTAGTCTATAGTCTAGTCTATAGTCTAGTCTATAGTTTAGTCTATAGTCTAGTCTATAGTCTAGTCTATAGTCCAGTCTATAGTCTAGTCTATAGTCTAGTCTATAGTCTAGTCTAGTCTAGTCTATAGTCTAGTCTATAGTCTAGTCTATAGTCTAGTCTATAGTCTAGTCTATAGACTAGTCTATAGTCTAGTCTATAGTCTAGTCTATAGTCTAGTCTATAGACTAGTCTATAGTCTAGTCTATAGTCTAGTCTATAGTCTAGTCTATAGTCTAGTCTATAGTCTAGTCTATAGTCTAGTCTATAGTCTAGTCTATAGTCTAGTCTATAGTCTAGTCTATAGTCTAGTCTATAGTCTAGTCTATAGTCTAGTCTATAGTCTAGTCTATAGTCTAGTCTATAGTCTAGTCTATAGTCTAGTCTATAGTCTAGTCTATAGTCTAGTCTATAGTCTAGTCTATAGTCTAGTCTATAGTCTAGTCTATAGTCTAGTCTATAGTCTAGTCTATAGTCTAGTCTATAGTCTAGTCTATAGTCTAGTCTATAGTCTAGTCTATAGTCTAGTCTATAGTCTAGTCTATAGTCTAGTCTATAGTCTAGTCTATAGTCTAGTCTATAGTCTAGTCTATAGTCTAGTCTATAGTCTAGTCTATAGTCTAGTCTATAGTCTAGTCTATAGTCTAGTCTATAGTCTAGTCTATAGTCTAGTCTATTGTCTAGCCTAGTCTATTGTCTAGCCTATAGTCTAGCCTATAGTCTAGTCTAGCCTATAGTCTAGTATATAGTCTAGACTATAATCTAGTCTATAGTCTAGTCTAGCCTATAGTCTAGCTTAGTATATAGTCTATTCTTTTGTCTAGTTTATAATCTAGTCTGGTCTATATTCTACTCAATAGTCTTAATATATAGTCTAGTCTATAGACTAGTCTTGTACAAAGTTGTCTATAGTTGATTCTATTCATATTTTGCATAATAATCGTAAATAAATTTCCATTCAAAATTTATGTTCAAATTTTCAATTTCTTAAACAATCAATTCAACAAATTCATCATTTTTCTATATGATAGAAAATTTATGTATATTCAATGTTTTCTGTTGTTGTTGTTATTGTTGCTGTAGTTGTTTCTAATTGATAGCATCTTCAACAGCAATATGTTTAAACTCAACCTTGTACTTGTTTTTCATTGTTTTACAAAAGAAGATGAAGAAAAACCCCAAACAAATCAAACTAAAGCTTAATTCAAAATAAAGAAAAAAATGAAAATCTATTTTACATATTTGTATACATGATAATGTTCTTTGTGCAACAAATTCAATGCAACACAAAACAAACATTATCACAAATCACAACAAACAAACAATTACATGCTTCATAGGCTGTCATTACCTTACAGTCAGTGGCAAAAGTATAAAAGTTTTTATGCTTATGCTGTAGTTACTTTTAAAAGCATTAGAATAATATTGCCTTTATAGTTTTCAGCTAGAGTGTAAATTTTGTTTTATTTTTCTATTGTTTTTTTTTTTAGAATTATTCATAGTTGTTGTTCACTTACCTGGTGGCAATTTAGATTTAAGCATATCCATTGCAACAACATTTACAATCAATACCCATATGGGACATTCTAATATGTCACTTTCGGATTTAACAAAAGCTACCGCTGACAAACATTGTGTTTCCAAACGACGACGATCTGGATAGGCTCGTCGCAGTTCGCGATTAACATTTGATTGAAATTTTTTCATATCAAATAACTGAAAGTGAACAGATTATAGAGATAAATTGAACATTATTCAATGAAATTGTTGTGTGAAATTAATTAATTAATTAAGAATTGTTTTTTACTTACTTTGACTATTTTTTCACTTTCTAATGCCTGATTTGGTAGTTTCAAGATATCGGCACCTATAGACGTTTCCTCATTTTGATTGCTGGCGGTACTTTTAACATAAACATTACTTTTGGCATAACGTCTTATCAATATGTTACCAGCATCGTCCATTTTTATTTTAACGCCCTAAAAAGTAGACAAAATAAAAATAATTATTAAGTAATAAAAGTAATAGAAGTAATAGAATTATATAATAGAAGTAAGTAGTAGAAGTAAGTAATAGAAGTAAGTAGTGGAAGTAAGTAGTAGAAGTAAATAGTAGAAGTAAATAGTAGAAGTAAGTAGTAGAAGTAAGTAGTAAGGAAGTAAGTTATAGAAGTAAGTATAGACGGTAAGTATTAGAAGTAAGTATAGAAGTAAGTCTAAGAAGTAAGTATAGAAGTAAGTATAGAAGTAAGTATAGAAGTAAGTTATCGAAGTAAGTATAGAAGTAAGTTATAGTAAGTAAGTATAGAAGTAGTATAGGAGTAAGTATAGAAGTAAGTATAGAAGTTAAGTATAGAAGTAAGTTATAGAAGTAAGTATAGAAGTAATATAGAAGTAAGTATTAGAAGTTAAGTTTATAGAAGTTAAGTATAAGAAGTAAGTATAGAAGTAAGTATAGAAGTAAGTATAGCAGTAAGTATAGAAGTAAGTATAGAAGTAAGGTATAGAAGTAATTATAGAAGTCAAGTATAGAAGTAAGTATAGAAGTAAGTATAGAAGTAAGTATAGAAGTAAGTATAGAAGTAAGTATAGAAGTAAGTATAGAAGTAAGTATAGAAGTAAGTATAGAAGTAAGTATAGAAGTAAGTATAGAAGTAAGTATAGAAGTAAGTAGAAGTAAGTATAGAAGAAGTATAGAAGTAAGTATAGAAGTAAGTATAGAAGTAAGTATAGAAGTAAGTATAGAAGTAAGTATAGAAGTAAGTATAGAAGTAAGATAGAAGTAAGTATAGAAGTAAGTATAGAAGTAAGTATAGAAGTAAGTATAGAAGTAAGTATAGAAGTAAGTATAGAAGTAAGTATAGAAGTAAGGTAAGTAAGTAAGTAAGTAAGTAAGTAAGTAAGTAAGTAAGTAAGTAAGTAAGTAAGTAAGTAAGTAAGTAAGTAGAAGTAAGTAAGTAAGTAAGTAAGTAAGTAAGTAAGTAAGTAGAAGTAAGTAAGTAAGTAAGTAAGTAAGTAAGTAAGTAAGTAAGTAAGTAAGTAAGTAAGTAAGTAAGTAAGTAAGTAAGTAAGTAAGTAAGTAAGTAAGTAAGTAAGTAAGTAAGTAAGTAAGTAAGTAAGTAAGTAAGTAAGTAAGTAAGTAAGTAAGTAAGTAAGTAAGTAAGTAAGTAAGTAAGTAAGTAAGTAAGTAAGTAAGTAAGTAAGTAAGTAAGTAAGTAAGTAAGTAAGTAAGTAAGTAAGTAAGTAAGTAAGTAAGTAAGTAAGTAAGTAAGTAAGTAAGTAAGTAAGTAAGTAAGTAAGTAAGTAAGTAAGTAAGTAAGTAAGTAAGTAAGTAAGTAAGTAAGTAAGTAAGTAAGTAAGTAAGTAAGTAAGTAAGTAAGTAAGTAAGTAAGTAAGTAAGTAAGTAAGTAGTAAGTAAGTAAGTAAGTAAGTAAGTAAGTAAGTAAGTAAGTAAGTAAGTAAGTAAGTAAGTAAGTAAGTAAGTAAGTAAGTAAGTAAGTAAGTAAGTAAGTAAGTAAGTAAGTAAGTAAGTAAGTAAGTAAGTAAGTAAGGTAAGTAAGTAAGGTAAGTAAGTAAGTAAGTAAGTAAGTAAGTAAGTAAGTAAGTAATTAAGTAAGTAAGTAAGTAAGTAAGTAAGTAAGTAAGTAAGTAAGTAAGTAAGTAAGTAAGTAAGTAAGTAAGTAAGTAGTGAGTGAGGTGAGTAAGTAAGTAAGTAGGGTTCTGTAAATGAAACAAAAAGTTGACTTTTACGATTATGAAAAGTCGACTTTTCGACTCTTTATACTTTTATTTACAAAGTTGACTTTTCGACCTTTTATCATAGACGATAGTTGAGTTATCGCCTTTTTTGCAACAAAATAGTCGACTTCGACTTTTCGACCTTTTTCGACACAAAGTCGATTGTTCGTTCGATTATTCAAAAGTTGATTTATACAACCCAAAGCGTAAGCTCAGACCCTTGAGTTAACAACAAAAGATCTCTTATATTCCAGCCATAATTAAATCTTACACAATTGTAACTTCTGCTGCACATAAGTTACAAATGACCAATCTTCTCCTCTGAATTAAGACCCTATTAATAAAATTTTCACACCTTGTTATTTCCCCTGGAGTTCTGTTAACAAATACGAAACATATTTAAAGCATTTTTAACAGTTTAAACTTTTAAGCACTTTTTAATATTAATTACTTAATCATGTCTTTATTTATTAAAACATTTTTAAATTTTCTTAAGTTTTAATGTGCATAAAACTTTTATACGATTAAAACTGAAAATTGCATTTCCTTGAAATGAACAAAAAAAGTAAAATATTTAAGGCGATTTATTAAATTGAATAATTTATTGCGAAATTTAAAGTTTTTTTTTCACACAGTAAGAACGATGAATTTACATATGACTTTTTTTATGACAAATGTCTTTTAAATGTTATAAGTTAAAAATATGTAAAAATTTGAGTATTAGAGGTGGCGTCAACAGATATTAAAAATTTATCTCATAATACTCTTCTTTAAGCAAATTTTATGTTCTTAAGCCTTTTCTTATGTTCTTCTATGTTTAATGATTAATTTGACTAATTTGGCGAAATCAAAATTATGATTTATTTTATTATAAAACTTTAAACAATATTTATTACTCGTGTTACCATGGATCCATCCAAACAACTGGTCATTATCATGAGTACGCTACCAATTCTTAAGATTGGGTGGGTGTTATTACTTCTTTGTATTATGACATGACAATATTTTTTGTTTATTTATTTTTTTTCTTAATAATTTATTTGATAGTTATTAATGGATTTTAATTTGTTAACTTTTTTGCTATCGTTGTTAATGGCTTGTTCTTTTGTTGTTAATCTGAGTGTTTTGGATTTTTTGTTTGTTTATTTGTAAAAATTAATTAATTATATTAATAATACTAAACGTATGAGTGTATC
>NW_023995911.1:0-71790 GCF_015586225.1 Lucilia sericata
TTCAAGCTACGACAGTTTCGTATACCATTTTAATCCATAAGAAACCACTTTTTCTGATATATCACTTATTCAAAATCTTAAGTTCATAAAATTTATAAACTTTGCATATCATTACAATTTTGGTACAGAGTACATTTCGTGTATATTTTTCTTTTTCCTATCACGCAAATAACTTTGTCAGTTTTCAAGCTAAGACAGTTTCGTATACCTCATTTTAATCCATAAGAAACGCACTTTCTTTGATATATCACTTATTAAAAATCTTAAGTTCATAAAATTTATAAATTTGCATATCATTACAATTTTGGCACGAGACATTTCTTAGTATATTTTTTTTTCCTATTCACCAATAACTTTGTCAGTTTTCAAGCTACGACAGTTTCGTATACCTCATTTTAATCCATAAGAAACGCACTTTCTTTGATATATCACATTCAAAAATCTTAAGTTCATAAAATTTATCAAATTTGCATATCTTACAATTTTGGTACAGAGTGCATTTCTTGGCACAATTGTTTTCCCTATTCACGCAAATAACTTTGTCAGTTTTCAAGCTACGATAGCTAAAACTTTGCATATCATTACAATTTTGGCACAGAGTACATTTCTTAGTATATTTTTTTTTTCCTATTCACCAATAACTTTGTCAGTTTTCAAGCTACGACAGTTTCGTATACCTCATTTTAATCCATAAGAAACGCACTTTCTTTTGATATATTACTTATACAAATCTTAAGTTCATAAAATTTACAATTTGCATATCATTACAATTTTGGTACAGAGTGCATTTCTGGCACATGTATTTTCCCTATTCACGCAAATAACTTTGTCAGTTTTCAAGCTACGACAGTTTCTATACCTCATTTTAATCCATAGAAACGCACTTTCTTTTGTTGTATCACTTATTCAAAAATCTTAAGTTCATAAAATTTATCAAATTTGCATATCATTACAATTTTGGTACAGAGTGCATTTCTTGGCACAATGTATTTTCCCTATTACGCAACTAACTTTGTCAGTTTTCAAGCTACGACAGTTTCGTATACCTCATTTTAATCCTATAAGAAACGCACTTTCTTTGAATAATCACTTATTCAAAAATCTTAAGTTCATAAAATTTATCAAATTTGCATATCTTACAATTTTGGTACAGAGTGCATTTCTTGGCACAATGTTTTCCCTATTCACGCAAATAACTTTGTCAGTTTTCAAGCTACGACAGTTTCGTATACCTCATTTTAATCCATAAGAAACGCACTTTCTTTTGATATTACTTATACAAAAATCTTAAGTTCATAAAATTTATCAAATTTGCATATCATTACAATTTTGGTACAGAGTGCATTTCTTAGTATATTGTATTTTCCCTATTCACACAAATAACTTTGTCAGTTTTCAAGCTACGACAGTTTCGTATACCTCATTTTAATCCATAAGAAACGCACTTTCTTTGAATATACTTATTCAAAAATCTTAAGTTCATAAAATTTATAAATTTGCATATCATTACAATTTTGGTACAGAGTGCATTTCTTAGTATATTGTATTTTCCCTATTCACACAAATAACTTTGTCAGTTTTCAAGCTAACAGTTTCGTATACCTCATTTTAATCCATAAGAAACGCACTTTTTTCTGATATATCACTTATTCAAATCTTAAGTTCATAAAATTTATAAATTTGCATATCATTACAATTTTGGTACAGAGTGCATTTCTTGGCACAATGTATTTTCCCTATTCACGCAAATAACTTTGTCAGTTTTAAGCTACGACAGTTTCGTATACCTCATTTTAATCCATAGAAACGCACTTTCTTTTGATGTATCACTTATTCAAAAGTCTTAAGTTCATAAAATTTATAAATTTGCATATCGTTACAATTTTGGTACAGAGTGCATTTCTTGGCACAATGTATTTTCCCTATTCACGCAAATAACTTTGTCAGTTTTCAAGCTACGACAGTTTCGTATACCTCATTTTAATCCATAAGAAACGCACTTTCTTTGATATATCACTTATTCAAAAATCTTAAGTTCATAAAATTTATCAAATTTGCATATCTTACAATTTTGGTACAGAGTGCATTTCTTGGCACAATGTGTTTTCCCTATTCACGCAAATAACTTTGTCAGTTTTCAAGCTACGACAGTTCGTATACCTCATTTTAATCCATAGAAACGCACTTTCTTTTGATAGATTACTTATACAAAAATCTTAAGTTCATAAAATTTATCAAATTTGCATATTACAATTTTGGTACAGAGTGCATTTCTTATATTGTATTTTCCCTATTCACACAAATAACTTTGTCAGTTTTCAAGCTACGACAGTTTCGTATACCTCATTTTAATCCATAAGAAACGCACTTTCTTTGATATATCACTTATTCAAAAATCTTAAGTTCATAAAATTTATAAATTTGCATATCTTACAATTTTGGTACAGAGTGCATTTCTTAGTATATTGTATTTTCCCTATTCACACAAATAACTTTGTCAGTTTTCAAGCTACGACAGTTTCGTATACCTCATTTTAATCCATAAGAAACGCACTTTCTTTGATATATCACTTATTCAAAAATCTTAAGTTCATAAAATTTATCAAATTGCATATTATTACAATTTGGTACAGAGTGCATTTCTTAGTATATGTATTTTCCCTATTCACACAAATAACTTTGTCAGTTTTCAAGCTACGACAGTTTCGTATACCTCATTTTAATCCATAAGAAACGCACTTTTTTCAATATATCACTTATTCAAAAATCTTAAGTTCATAAAATTTATCAAATTTGCATATCTTTACAATTTTGGTACAGAGTGCATTTCTTGGCACAATGTGTTTTCCCTATTCACGCAAATAACTTTGTCAGTTTTCAAGCTACGACATTTTCATATACCTCATTTTAATCCATAAGAAACGCACTTTCTTTTGATATATCACTTATTCAAAATCTTAAGTTCATAATATTTATCAAATTTGCATATCATTACAATTTTGGTACAAAGTGCATTTCTTGCCAGAATATATTTTCCCTATTACGCAAGTAACTTTGACAGTTTTCAAGCTACGACAGTTTCGTATACCCCATTTTAATCCATAAGAAAACGCACTTTCTTTTGATGTATCACTTATTCAAAAATCTTAAGTTCATAAAATTTATCAAATTTGCATATCGTTACAATTTTGGTACAGAGAACATTCTTGGCACAATGTATTTTCCCCTATTGACGCAAATAACTTTGTCAGTTTTCAAGCTACGACAGTTTCGTATTCCTCATTTTAATCCATAAGAGACGCACTTTCTTTTGATATATCACCTATTCAAAATCTTAAGTTCATAAAATTTATAAAATTTGCATATCATTACAATTTTGGTACAGAGTACATTTCTTACTATATTGTATTTTCCTTATTCACGCAAATAACTTTGTCAGTTTTCAAGCTACGACAGTGTCATATACCTCATTTAATCCATAAGAAACGCACTTTCTTTGGATATATCACTTATTCAAAAATCTTAAGTTCATAAAATTTATCAAATTTTCATAATCATTACAATTTCGGTACAGAATAAATTTCTTGGCACAAGGTATTTTCACTATTCACGCAAATATCTTTGTCAGTTTTTCAAGCTACGATAGTTTCGTGTACCTCATTTAATCCATAAGGAACGCACTTTTTTTGATATATTAACTATAAAATAATCTTAGTTCATAAAATTTGTCAAAATTGCATATCATTACAATTTTGGCACAGAGTACATTTCGTAGCATATTTTTCTTTTCCTATTCTCACGCAATAACTTTGTCAGTTTTCAAGCTAAGACAATTTCGTATACCTTCATTTTAATCCATAAGAAACGCAAATTATTCTGATAAATCACTTATTCAAATATCTTAAGTTCATAAAATTTATAAAATTTGCATATCGTTACAATTTTGGTACAGAGTGCATTTCTTGGCACAAAGTATTTTCCCTATTCACGCAAATAACTTTGCCAGTTTTCAAGCTACGTCAGTTCGTATACCTCATTTTAATCTATAGAAACGCACTTTCTTTGAATATATCACTTATTCAAAAATCTTAAGTTCATAAAATTTATCAAATTTGCATATCTTTACAATTTTGGTTCAGAGTGCATTTCTTGGCACAATTGTTTTCCCTATTCACGCAAATAACTTTGTCAGTTTCAAGCTACCATAGCTTCGTATACCTCATTTTAATCCATGAGAAACGCATTTCTTTTGATAGATTACTTATACAAAATCTTTAGTTCATAAAATTTATCAAATTTGCATATCATTACAATTTTGGTACAGAGTGCATTTCTTAGTATATTGTATTTTCCCTATTCACCAAATAACTTTGTCAGTTTTCAAGCTACGACAGTTTCGTATACCTCATTTTAATCCATAAGAAACGCACTTTCTTTGAATATATCACTTATTCAAAAATCTTAAGTTCATAAAATTTATCAAATTTGCATATTATTACAATTTTGGTACAGAGTGCATTTCTTAGTATATTGTATTTCCCTATTCACACAAATAACTTTGTCAGTTTTCAGCTACGACAGTTTCGTATACCTCATTTAATCCATAAGAAACGCACTTTTTTTCAATATATCACTTATTCAAAATCTTAAGTTCATAAAATTTATCAAATTTGCATATCTTTACAATTTTGGTACAGAGTGCATTTCTTGGCACAATGTGTTTTCCCTATTCACGCAAATAACTTTGTCAGTTTTCAAGCTACCATAGCTTCGTATACCTCATTTTAATCCATGAGAAACGCAATTTCTTTTGATAGATTACTTATACAAAAATCTTTAGTTCATAAAATTTATCAAATTTGCATATCATTACAATTTTGGTACAGAGTGCATTTCTTAGTATATTGTATTTTCCCTATTCACACAAATAACTTTGTCAGTTTTCAAGCTACGACAGTTTCGTATACCTCATTTTAATCCATAAGAAACGCACTTTCTTTGAATATATCACTTATTCAAAAATCTTAAGTTCATAAAATTTATAAAATTTGCATATCGTTACAATTTTGGTACAGAGTGCATTTCTTAGTATATTGTATTTTCCCTATTCACACAAATAACTTTGTCAGTTTTCAAGCTACGACAGTTTCGTATACCTCATTTTAATCCATAAGAAACGCACTTTCTTTGAATATATCACTTATTCAAAAATCTTAAGTTCATAAAATTTATAAAATTTGCATATCGTTACAATTTTGGTACAGAGTGCATTTCTTAGTATATTGTATTTTCCCTATTCACACAAATAACTTTGTCAGTTTTCACGCTAAGACAGTTTCGTATACCTCATTTTAATCCATAAGAAACGCAATTTATTCTGATATATCACTTATTCAAATATCTTAAGTTCATAAAATTTATAAACTTTGCATATCATTACAATTTTGGTACAGAGTGCATTTCTTGGCACAATGTATTTTCCCTATTCACGCAAATAACTTTGTCAGTTTTCAAGCTACGACAGTTTCGTATACGTCATTTTAATCCATAGGAAACGCACTTTCTTTTGATGTATCACTTATTCAAAAGTCTTAAGTTCATAAAATTTATAAAATTTGCATATCGTTACAATTTTGGTACAGAGTGCATATCTTGGCACAATGTATTTTCCCTATTCACGCAAATAACTTTGTCAGTTTTCAAGCTACGTCAGTTTCGTATACCTCATTTTAATCTATAAGAAACGCACTTTCTTTGAATATATCACTTATTCAAAAATCTTAAGTTCATAAAATTTATCAAATTTGCATATCTTTACAATTTTGGTACAGAGTGCATTTCTTGGCGCAATGTGTTTTCCCTATTCACGCAAATAACTTTGTCAGTTTTCAAGCTACGATAGCTTCGTATACCTCATTTTAATCCATGAGAAACGCAATTTCTTTTGATAGATTACTTATACAAAAATCTTTAGTTCATAAAATTTATCAAATTTGCATATCATTACAATTTTGGTACAGAGTGCATTTCTTAGTATATTGTATTTTCCCTATTCACACAAATAACTTTGTCAGTTTTCAAGCTACGACAGTTTCGTATACCTCATTTTAATCCATAAGAAACGCACTTTCTTTGAATATATCACTTATTCAAAAATCTTAAGTTGATAAAATTTATAAAATTTGCATATCGTTACAATTTTGGTACAGAGTGCATTTCTTAGTATATTGTATTTTCCCTATTCACACAAATAACTTTGTCAGTTTTCAAGCTACGACAGTTTCGTATACCTCATTTTAATCTATAAGAAACGCACTTTCTTTGAATATATCACTTATTCAAAAATCTTAAGTTCATAAAATTTATCAAATTTGCATATCTTTACAATTTTGGTACAGAGTGCATTTCTTGGCACAATGTGTTTTCCCTATTCACGCAAATAACTTTGTCAGTTTTCAAGCTACGACATTTTCATATACCTCATTTTAATCCATAAGAAACGCACTTTCTTTTGATATATCACTTATTCAAAAATCTTAAGTTCATAAAATTTATCAAATTTGCATATAATTACAATTTTGGTACAAAGTGCATTTCTTGCCAGAATATATTTTCCCTATTCACGCAAATAACTTTGACAGTTTTCAAGCTACGACAGTTTAGTATACCTCATTTTAATCCATAAGAAACGCACTTTCTTTTGATGTATCACTTATTCAAAAATCTTAAGTTCATAAAATTTATAACATTTGCATATCGTTACAATTTTGGTACAGAGTACATTTCTTGGCACAATGTATTTTCCCTATTGACGCAAATAACTTTGTCAGTTTTCAAGCTACGACAGTTTCGTATTCCTCATTTTAATCCATAAGAAACGCACTTTCTTTTGATATATCACCTATTCAAAAATCTTAAGTTCATAAAATTTATAAAATTTGCATATCATTACAATTTTGGTACAGAGTACATTACTTACTATATTGTATTTTCCTTATTCACGCAAATAACTTTGTCAGTTTTCAAGCTACGACAGTGTCATATACCTCATTTTAATCCATTGGAAACGCACTTTCTTTTGATGTATCACTTATTCAAAAGTCTTAAGTTCATAAAATTTATAAAATTTGCATATCGTTACAATTTTGGTACAGAGTGCATTTCTTGGCACAATGTATTTTCCCTATTCACGCAAATAACTTTGTCAGTTTTCAAGCTACGTCAGTTTCGTATACCTCATTTTAATCTATAAGAAACGCACTTTCTTTGAATATATCACTTATTCAAAAATCTTAAGTTCATAAAATTTATCAAATTTGCATATCTTTACAATTTTGGCACAGAGTACATTTCTTGGCACAATGTGTTTTCCCTATTCACGCAAATAACTTTGTCAGTTTTCAAGTTCGATAGCTTCGTATACCTCATTTTAATCCATGAGAAACGCAATTTCTCTTGATAGATTACTTATACAAAAATCTTTAGTTCACAAAAATTATCAAATTTGCATATCATTACAATTTTGGTACAGAGTGCATTTCTTAGTATATTGTATTTTCCTTATTCACACAAATAACTTTGTCAGTTTTCAAGCTACGACAGTGTCATATACCTCATTTTAATCCATAAGAAACGCACATTCTTTGGATATATCACTTATTCAAAAATCTTAAGTTCATAAAATTTATCAAATTTTCATATCATTACAATTTCGGTACAGAGTAAATTTCTTGGCACAATGTATTTTCAATATTCACGCAAATAACTTTGTCAGTTTTCAAGCTACGATAGTTTCGTGTACCTCATTTTAATCCATAAGGAACGCACTTTTTTTTGATATATTAATTATAAAATAATCTTAAGTTCATAAAATTTGTCAAATTTGCATATCATTACAATTTTGGCACAGAGTACATTTCGAAGTATAGTTTTCTTTTTCCTATTCACGCAAATAACTTTGTCAGTTTTCAAGCTAAGAAAGTTGCGCATACCTCATTTTAATCCATAAGAAACGCACTTTCTTCTGATATAACACTTATTCAAAAATCTTAAGTTCATAAAATTTATAAACTTTGCATATCATTACAATTTTGGCACAGAGTACATTTCTTAGTATATTTTTTTTTCCTATTCATTCAACTAACTTTGTCAGTTTTCAAGCTACGACAGTTTGGTATACCTCATTTTAATCCATAAGAAACGCACTTTCTTTTGATATATCATTTATACAAAAATCTTAAGTTCATAAAATTTGTCAAATTTGCATATCATTACAATTTTGGTACAGAGTTCATTTCTTAGTATATTGTATTTTCCTTATTCACGCAAATAACTTTGTCAGTTTTCGAGCTACGATAGCTTCGTATACCTCATTTTAATCCATAAGAAACGCACTTTCTTTTGATATATCATTTATACAAAAATCTTAAGTTCATAAAATTTATCAAATTTGCATATCATTACAATTTTGGTACAGAGTGCATTTCTTGGCACAATGTATTTTCCCTATTCACGCAACTAACTTTGTCAGTTTTCAAGCTACGACAGTTTCATATACCTCATTTTAATTCATAAGAAACGCACTTTCTTTTGATATATCACTTATTTAAAAATCTTAAGTTCATAAAATTTAGAAACTTTGGATATCATTACAATTTTGGCACAGAGTATATTTCTTAGTATATTTTTTTTCCTATTCACCCAATTAACTTTGTCAGTTTTCAAGCTACAACAGTTTCGTATACCTCATTTTAATCCATAAGAAACGCACTTTCTTTTGATATATTACTTATACAAATACCTTAAGTTCATAAAATTTACCAAATTTGCATATCATTACAATTTTGGTACAGAGTGCATTTCTTGGCACAATGTATTTTCCATATTCACGCAAATAACTTTGTCAGTTTTCAAGCTACGACAGTCTCGTATATCTCAATTTAATCCATAGGAAACGCACTTTCTTTTGATGTATCACTTATTCAAAAGTCTTAAGTTCATAAAATTTATAAAATTTGCATATCGTTACAATTTTGGTACAGAGTGCATTTCTTGGCACAATGTATTTTCCCTATTCACGCAACTAACTTTGTCAGTTTTCAAGCTACGACAGTTTCATATACCTCATTTTAATCCATAAGAAACGCACTTTCTTTTGATATATCACTTATTCAAAAATCTTAAGTTCATAAAATATATCAAATTTGCATATCATTACAATTTTGGTACAAAGTGCATTTCTTGCCAGAATATATTTTCCCTATTCACGCAAACAACTTTGACAGTTTTCAAGCTACGACAGTTTCATATACCTCATTTTAATCCATAAAAAACGCACTTACCTTTTGATATATTATTTATACAAGAATCTTAAGTCCATAAAATTTATCAAATTTGCATATCATTACAATTTTGGTACAGAGTGCATTTCTTGCCATAATGTATTGTCCCTATTCACGCAAATAACTTTGTCAGCTTTCAAGCTACGACAGTTTTGTATACCTCATTTTAATCCATAAGAAGCGCACTTTATTCTGATATATAACTTATTCAAAAATCTTAAGTTCATAAAATTTATAAACTTTGCATATCATTACAATTTTGGCACAGAGTACATTTCGTAGTATATTTTTTTTTCCTATTCAATCAAATAACTTTGTCAGTTTTCAAGCTAAGACAGTTTCGTATACCTCATTTTAATCCATAAGAAACGCACTTTCTTTTGATATATCACTTATTTAAAAATCTTAAGTTCATAAAATTTATAAACTTTGCATATCATTACAATTTTGGTACAGAGTGCATTTCTTGGCACAATGTATTTTCCCTATTCACGCAACTAACTTTGTCAGTTTTCAAGCTACGACAGTTTCATATACCTCATTTTAATCCATAAGAAACGCACTTTCTTTTGATATATCACTTATTTAAAAATCTTAAGTTCATAAAATTTAGAAACTTTGGATATCATTACAATTTTGGCACAGAGTACATTTCTTAGTATATTTTTTTTCCTATTCACCCAATTAACTTTGTCAGTTTTCAAGCTACGACAGTTTCGTATACCTCATTTTAATCCATAAGAAACGCACTTTCTTTTGATATATTACTTATACAAATACCTTAAGTTCATAAAATTTACCAAATTTACATATCATTACAATTTTGGTACAGAGTGCATTTCTTGGCACACTGTATTTTCCATATTCACGCAAATAACTTTGTCAGTTTTCAAGCTACGACAGTTTCGTATATCTCAATTTAATCCATAGGAAACGCACTTTTTTTGATGTATCACTTATTCAAAAGTCTTAAGTTCATAAAATTTATAAAATTTGCATAGCGTTACAATTTTGGTACAGAGTGCATTTCTTGGCACAATGTATTTTCCCTATTCACGCAACTAACTTTGTCGGTTTTCAAGCTACGACAGTTTCATATACCTCATTTTAATCCATAAGAAACGCACTTTCTTTTGATATATCACTTATTCAAAAATCTTAAGTTCATAAAATATATCAAATTTGCATATCATTACAATTTTGGTACAAAGTGCATTTCTTGCCAGAATATATTTTCCCTATTCACGCAAACAACTTTGACGTTTTTCAAGCTACGACAGTTTCATATACCTCATTTTAATCCATAAAAAACGCACTTACCTTTTGATATATTATTTATACAAGAATCTTAAGTCCATAAAATTTATCAAATTTGCATATCATTACAATTTTGGTACAGAGTGCATTTCTTGCCATAATGTATTTTCCCTATTCACGCAAATAACTTTGTCAGCTTTCAAGCTACGACAGTTTTGTATACCTCATTTTAATCCATAAGAAGCGCACTTTATTCTGATATATAACTTATTCAAAAATCTTAAGTTCATAAAATTTATAAACTTTGCATATCATTACAATTTTGGCACAGAGTACATTTCGTAGTATATTTTTCTTTTTCCTATTCAATCAAATAACTTTGTCAGTTTTCAAGCTAAGACAGTTTCGTATACCTCATTTTAATCCATAAGAAACGCACTTTCTTTTGATATATCACTTATTTAAAAATCTTAAGTTCATAAAATTTATAAACTTTGCATATCATTACAATATTGGCACAGAGTACATTTCTTAGTATTTTTTTTTCTTATTCACCCAATTAACTTTGTCAGTTTTCAAGCTACGACAGTTTCGTATACCTCATTTTAATCCATAAGAAACGCACTTTCTTTTGATATATTACTTATACAAATACCTTAAGTTCACAAAATTTACCAAATTTGCATATCATTACAATTTTGCTACGACAGTTTCGTATACCTCATTTTAATCCGTAGGAAACGCACTTTCTTTTAATGTATCACTTACTCAAAAGTCTTAAGTTCATAAAATATATAAAATTTGCATATCGTTACAATTTTGGTACAGAGTGCATTTCTTAGTATATTGTATTTTCCCTATTCACACAAATAACTTTGTCAGTTTTGAAGCTACGACAGTTTCGTATACCTCATTTTAATCCATAAGAAACGCACTTTCTTTGAATATATCACTTATTCAAAAATCTTAAGTTCATAAAATTTATCAAATTTGCATATCTTTACAATTTTGGTACAGAGCCCATTTCTTGGCACAATGTGTTTTCCCTATTCACGCAAATAACTTTGTCAGTTTTCAAGTTATAAAAGTCCATAAAATTTATCAAATTTGCATATCATTACAATTTTGGTACAGAGTGCATTTCTTGCCACAATGTATTTTCCCTATTCACGCAAATAAATTTGTCAGTTTTCAAGCTACGACAGTTTTGTATACCTCATTATATATATCACTTATTCAAAAATCTTAAGTTCATAAAATTTATAAACTTTGCATATCATTACAATTTTGGCACAGAGTACATTTCGTAGTATATTTTTCTTTTTCCTATTCAATCAAATAACTTTGTCAGTTTTCAAGCTAAGACAGTTTCGTATACCTCATTTTAATCCATAAGAAACGCACTTTCTTTTGATATATCACTTATTCAAAAAACTCAAGTTCATAAAATTTATCAAATTTGCATATCATTACAATTTTGGTACAGAGTGCATTTCTTGCCTCAATGTATTTTCCCTATTCACGCAACTAACTTTGTCAGTTTTCAAGCTACGACAGTTTCGTATACCTCATTTTAATCCATAAGAAACGCACTTTCTTTGAATATATCACTTATTCAAAAATCTTAAGTTCATAAAATTTATCAAATTTGCATATCTTTACAATTTTAGTACAGAGTGCATTTCTTGGAACAATGTGTTTTCTTTCACTTATTCAAAAAACTTAAGTTCATAAAATTTATCAAATTTGCATATCATTACAATTTTGGTACAAAGTGCATTTCTTGGCACAATGTATTTTCCCTATTGACGCAAATAACTTTGTCAGTTTTCAAGCTACGACAGTTTCGTATTCCTCATTTTAATCCATAAGAAACGCACTTTCTTTTGATATATCACCTATTCAAAAATCTTAAGTTCATAAAATTTATCAAATTTGCATATCATTACAATTTTGGTACAGAGTACATTTCTTACTATATTGTATTTTCCTTATTCACGCAAATAACTTTGTAAGTTTTCAAGCTACGACAGTGTCATATACCTCATTTTAATCCATAAGAAACGCACTTTCTTTGGATATATCACTTATTCAAAAATCTTAAGTTCATAAAATTTATCAAATATTCATTTCATTACAATTTCGGTACAGAGTACATTTCTTGGCACAAATGTATTTTCACTATTCACGCAAATAACTTTGTCAGTTTTCAAGCTACGACAGTTTCGTGTACCTCATTTTAATCCATAAGGAATGGACTTTTTTTGACATATTAATTATAAAATAATCTTAAGTTCATAAAATTTGTCAAATTTGCATATCATTGCAATTTTGGCACAGAGTACATTTCGAAGTATATTTTTCTTTTTCCTATTCACGCAAATAACTTTGTCAGTTTTCAAGCTAAGAAAGTTGCGTATACCTCATTTTAATCCGTAAGAAACGCACTTTTTTCTGATATATCACTTATTCAAAAATCTTAAGTTCATAAAATTTATAAACTGTGCATATCATCACAATTTTGGCACAGACTACATTTCTAAGTATATTTTTTTTTCCTACTCACGCAACTAACTTTGTCAGTTTTCAAGCTACGACAGTTTCGTATACCTCATTTTAATCTATAAGCAACGCAATTTCTTTTGATATATCACTTATTCAAAAAACTTAAGTTCATAAAATTTATCAAATTTGCATATCATTACAATTTTGGTACAGAGTACATTTCTTGACACAATGTATTTTCCATATTCACGCAAATAACTTTGTCAGTTTTCAAGCTACGACAGTTTCGTATACCTCATTTTAATCCATAAGAAACGCACTTTCTTTTGATATATCACTTATTTAAATATCTTAAGTCCATAAAATTTTACTTTTTAAAAAAACTTAAGTCCATAAAATTTATCAAATTTGCATATCATTACAATTTTGGTACAGAGTGCATTTCTTGGCACAATGTATTTTCCCTATTCACGCAACTAACTTTGTCAGTTTTCAAGCTACGACAGTTTCATATACCTCATTTTAATCCATAAGAAACGCACTTTCTTTTAATATATCACTTATTCAAAAATCTTAAGTTCATAAAATTTATCAAATTTGCATATCATTACAATTTTGGTACAAAGTGCATTTCTTGCCAGAATATATTTTCCCTATTCACGCAAATAACTTTGACAGTTTTCAAGCTACAAAAGTTTCGTATACCTCATTTTAATCCATAAAAAACGCACTTAGCTTTTGATATATTATTTATGCAAGAATCTTAAATCCATAAAATTTATCAAATTTGCATATCATTACAATTTTGGTACAGAGTGCATTTCTTGCCACAATGTATTTTCCCTATTCACGCAAATAACTTTGTCAGTTTTCAAGCTACGACAGGTTTGTATACCTCATTTTAATCCATAAGAAACGCACTTTATTCCGATATATCACTTATTCAAAAATCTTAAGTTCATAAAATTTATAAACTTTGCATATCATTACAATTTTGACACAGAGTACATTTCGTAGTATATTTTTCTTTTTCCTATTCAATCAAATAACTTTCTCAGTTTTCAAGCTAAGACAGTTTCGTATACCTCGTTTTAATCCATAAGAAACTCACTTTATTTTGATGTATCACTTATTCAAAAGTCTTAAGTTCATAAAATTTATAAACTTTGCATATCATTACAATTTTGGTACAGAGTGCATTTCTTGCCACAATGTATTTTCCCTATTCACGCAAATAACTTTGTCAGTTTTCAAGCTACGACAGTTTCGTATACCTCATTTTAATCCATAGGAAGAGCACTTTATTTTGATGTATCACTTATTCAAAAGTCTTAAGTTCAAAAAATTTATAAACTTTGCATATCATTACAATTTTGGTACAGAGTGCATTTCTTGCCACAATGTATTTTCCCTATTCACGCAAATAACTTTGTCAGTTTTCAAGCTACGACAGTTTCGTATACCTCATTTTAATCTATAAGAAACGCACTTTCTTTGAATATATCACTTATTCAAAAATCTTAAGTTCATAAAATTTTTCAAATTTGCATATCTTTACAATTTTGGTACAGAGTGCATTTCTTGGCACAATGTGTTTTCCCTATTCACGCAAATAACTTTGTCAGTTTTCAAGCTACAAAAGTTTCGTATACCTCGTTTTAAATAATAAGAAACGCACTTTCTTTTGATATATCACTTATTCAAAAATCTTAAGTTCATAAAATTTATCAAATTTGCATATTTTTACAATTTTGGTACAGAGTGCATTTCTTGGCACAATGTGTTTTCCCTATTCACGCAAATAACTTTGATTCGTATACCTCATTTTAATCCATAAGAAACGCACTTTCTTTTGATATATCACTTATTCAAAAAACTTAAGTTCATAAAATTTATCAAATTTGCATATCATTACAATATTGGTACAGAGTGCATTTCTTAGCACAATGTATTTTCCCTATTCACGCAACTAACTTTGTCAGTTTTCAAGCTACGACAGTTTCATATACCTCATTTTAATCCATAAGAAACGCACTTTCTTTTGATATATCACTTATTCAAAAATCCTAAGTTCATAATATTTATCAAATTTGCATATCATTACAATTTTGGTACAAAGTGCATTTCTTGCCAGAATATATTATCCCTATTCACGCAAATAACTTTGACAGTTTTCAAGCTACGACAGTTTCGCATATCTCATTTTAATCCATAAAAAACGCACTTACTTTTTGATATATTATTTATACAAGAATCTTAAGTCCATAAAATTTATCAAATTTGCATATCATTACAATTTTGGTACAGAGTGCATTTCTTGCCACAATGTGTTTTCCCTATTCACCCAATTAACTTTGTCAGTTTTCAAGCTACGACAGTTTTGTATACCTCATTTTAATCCATAAGAAACGCACTTTCTTTTGATATATCACTTATTCAAAAATCTTAAGTTCACAAAATTTATAAAATTTGCATATCATTACAATTTTGGTACAGAGTACATTTCTTACTATATTGTATTTTCCTTATTCACGCAAATAACTTTGTCAGTTTTCAAGCTACAACAGTGTCATATACCTCATTTTAATCCATAAGAAACGCACTTTCTTTGGAAATATCACTTATTCAAAAATCTTAAGTTCATAAAATTTATCAAATTTTCCTATCATTACAATTTCGGTACAGAGTACATTTCTTTGCACAATGTATTTTCACTATTCACGCAAATAACTTTGTCAGTTTTCATTTTAATCCATAAGGAACGCACTTTTTTTTGATATATTAATTATAAAATAATCTTAAGTTCATAAAATTTGTCAAATTTGCATATCATTACAATTTTGGCACAGAGTACATTTCGAAGTATATAAGAAACGCACTTTCTTTTGATATATCACTTATTCAAAAAACTTAAGTTCATCAAATTTATCAAATTTGCATATCATTACAATTTTGGAGTGCATTTCTTGGTACAATGTATTTTCCCTATTCACGCAACTAACTTTGTCAGTTTTCAAGCTACGACAGTTTCATATACCTCATTTTAATCCATAAGAAACGCACTTTCTTTTGATATATCACTTATTCAAAAATCTTAAGTTCATAAAATTTATCAAATTTGCATATCATTACAATTTTGGTACAAAGTGCATTTCTTGCCAGAATATATTTTCCCTATTCACGCAAATAACTTTGACAGTTTTCAAGCTACGACAGGTTTGTATACCTCATTTTAATCCATAAGAAACGCACTTTCTTCTGATATATCACATATTCAAAAATCTTAAGTTGATAAAATTTATAAACTTTGCATATCATTACAATTTTGGCACAGAGTACATTTCGTAGTATATTTTTCTTTTTCCTATTCACGCAAATAACTTTGTCAGTTTTCAAGCTACGACAGTTTCGTATACCTCATTTTAATCCATAAGAAACGCACTTTATTTTGATATATCACTTATTCAAAAATCTCAAGTTCATAAAATTTATAAACTTTGCATATCATTACAATTTTGACACATAGTACATTTCGTAGTATATTTTTCTTTTTCCTATTCAATCAAATAACTTTCTCAGTTTTCAAGCTAAGACAGTTTCGTATACCTCATTTTAATCCATAAGAAACGCACTTTATTTTGATGTATCACTTATTCAAAAGTCTTAAGTTCATAAAATTTATAAACTTTGCATATCATTACAATTTTGGTACAGAGTGCATTTCTTGCCACAATGTATTTTCCCTATTCACGCAAATAACTTTGTCAGTTTTCAAGCTACGACAGTTTCGTATACCTCATTTTAATCCATAGGAAACGCACTTTATTTTGATGTATCACTTATTCAAAAGTCTTAAGTTCATAAAATTTATAAACTTTGCATATCATTACAATTTTGGTACAGAGTGCATTTCTTGCCACAATGTATTTTCCCTATTCACGCAAATAACTTTGTCAGTTTTCAAGCTACGACAGTTTCGTATACCTCATTTTAATCCATAGGAAGAGCACTTTATTTTGATGTATCACTTATTCAAAAGTCTTAAGTTCAAAAAATTTATAAACTTTGCATATCATTACAATTTTGGTACAGAGTGCATTTCTTGCCACAATGTATTTTCCCTATTCACGCAAATAACTTTGTCAGTTTTCAAGCTACGACAGTTTCGTATACCTCATTTTAATCTATAAGAAACGCACTTTCTTTGAATATATCACTTATTCAAAAATCTTAAGTTCATAAAATTTTTCAAATTTGCATATCTTTACAATTTTGGTACAGAGTGCATTTCTTGGCACAATGTGTTTTCCCTATTCACGCAAATAACTTTGTCAGTTTTCAAGCTACAAAAGTTTCGTATACCTCGTTTTAATCCATAAGAAACGCACTTTCTTTTGATATATCACTTATTCAAAAATCTTAAGTTCATAAAATTTATCAAATTTGCATATTTTTACAATTTTGGTACAGAGTGCATTTCTTGGCACAATGTGTTTTCCCTATTCACGCAAATAACTTTGATTCGTATACCTCATTTTAATCCATAAGAAACGCACTTTCTTTTGATATATCACTTATTCAAAAAACTTAAGTTCATAAAATTTATCAAATTTGCATATCATTACAATATTGGTACAGAGTGCATTTCTTAGCACAATGTATTTTCCCTATTCACGCAACTAACTTTGTCAGTTTTCAAGCTACGACAGTTTCATATACCTCATTTTAATCCATAAGAAACGCACTTTCTTTTGATATATCACTTATTCAAAAATCCTAAGTTCATAATATTTATCAAATTTGCATATCATTACAATTTTGGTACAAAGTGCATTTCTTGCCAGAATATATTATCCCTATTCACGCAAATAACTTTGACAGTTTTCAAGCTACGACAGTTTCGCATATCTCATTTTAATCCATAAAAAACGCACTTACTTTTTGATATATTATTTATACAAGAATCTTAAGTCCATAAAATTTATCAAATTTGCATATCATTACAATTTTGGTACAGAGTGCATTTCTTGCCACAATGTGTTTTCCCTATTCACCCAATTAACTTTGTCAGTTTTCAAGCTACGACAGTTTTGTATACCTCATTTTAATCCATAAGAAACGCACTTTCTTTTGATATATCACTTATTCAAAAATCTTAAGTTCACAAAATTTATAAAATTTGCATATCATTACAATTTTGGTACAGAGTACATTTCTTACTATATTGTATTTTCCTTATTCACGCAAATAACTTTGTCAGTTTTCAAGCTACAACAGTGTCATATACCTCATTTTAATCCATAAGAAACGCACTTTCTTTGGAAATATCACTTATTCAAAAATCTTAAGTTCATAAAATTTATCAAATTTTCCTATCATTACAATTTCGGTACAGAGTACATTTCTTTGCACAATGTATTTTCACTAATCACGCAAATAACTTTGTCAGTTTTCATTTTAATCCATAAGGAACGCACTTTTTTTTGATATATTAATTATAAAATAATCTTAAGTTCATAAAATTTGTCAAATTTGCATATCATTACAATTTTGGCACAGAGAACATTTCGAAGTATATAAGAAACGCACTTTCTTTTGATATATCACTTATTCAAAAAACTTAAGTTCATCAAATTTATCAAATTTGCATATCATTACAATTTTGGTACAAAGTGCATTTCTTGCCAGAATATATTTTCCCTATTCACGCAAATAACTTTGACAGTTTTCAAGCTACGACAGGTTTGTATACCTCATTTTAATCCATAAGAAACGCACTTTCTTCTGATATATCACATATTCAAAAATCTTAAGTTGATAAAATTTATAAACTTTGCATATCATTACAATTTTGGCACAGAGTACATTTCGTAGTATATTTTTCTTTTTCCTATTCACGCAAATAACTTTGTCAGTTTTCAAGCTACGACAGTTTCGTATACCTCATTTTAATCCATAAGAAACGCACTTTATTTTGATATATCACTTATTCAAAAATCTCAAGTTCATAAAATTTATAAACTTTGCATATCATTACAATTTTGACACATAGTACATTTCGTAGTATATTTTTCTTTTTCCTATTCAATCAAATAACTTTCTCAGTTTTCAAGCTAAGACAGTTTCGTATACCTCATTTTAATCCATAAGAAACGCACTTTATTTTGATGTATCACTTATTCAAAAGTCTTAAGTTCATAAAATTTATAAACTTTGCATATCATTACAATTTTGGTACAGAGTGCATTTCTTGCCACAATGTATTTTCCCTATTCACGCAAATAACTTTGTCAGTTTTCAAGCTACGACAGTTTCGTATACCTCATTTTAATCCATAGGAAACGCACTTTATTTTGATGTATCACTTATTCAAAAGTCTTAAGTTCATAAAATTTATAAACTTTGCATATCATTACAATTTTGGTACAGAGTGCATTTCTTGCCACAATGTATTTTCCCTATTCACGCAAATAACTTTGTCAGTTTTCAAGCTACGACAGTTTCGTATACCTCATTTTAATCCATAGGAAGAGCACTTTATTTTGATGTATCACTTATTCAAAAGTCTTAAGTTCAAAAAATTTATAAACTTTGCATATCATTACAATTTTGGTACAGAGTGCATTTCTTGCCACAATGTATTTTCCCTATTCACGCAAATAACTTTGTCAGTTTTCAAGCTACGACAGTTTCGTATACCTCATTTTAATCTATAAGAAACGCACTTTCTTTGAATATATCACTTATTCAAAAATCTTAAGTTCATAAAATTTTTCAAATTTGCATATCTTTACAATTTTGGTACAGAGTGCATTTCTTGGCACAATGTGTTTTCCCTATTCACGCAAATAACTTTGTGAGTTTTCAAGCTACAAAAGTTTCGTATACCTCGTTTTAAATAATAAGAAACGCACTTTCTTTTGATATATCATTTGTACAAAAATCTTAACCCGAAATAACCCACGGTTACCATATGGTAACGCAAAATATGCCGTTATATTTTCACGAATTAATCTAAAAAGAAATAACAGAAGTAAAAGAAAGACATTCAGATTAATGTAAAACATTTGTTGTTTGCCAAACAAGTGTATTTTTTTTTATTCTGAGTTAAGTTACCGAAGTTATAGCATCTTCAATTGTGGTCACAAAAAAAAAAAATTAAATTTTCCGTTTTAAGACATGGCACGTCGGTAAGTACTCATTTTAAGTAATAATTTTTTAACGAATTTTAATAAAAACTATATCCGTTAGTAGCTAAAGAAATAAACTATGAAACGTGATTTAATTTATTAAGAAAATTTATTTCCTTGTACTATTTTTTTATATTGTTTTCAAGGCGTTACCATATGGTAATCGTGGGTCGCCTAGGGTACAGGTTTAATTATTCGCGTTTCATATGAATTTCTGAGATGTTTTGCACATTTCTTGTATAGTTATTAATATTTTGTTGTCATTTCATAAATTTTGCGGTCTTAGAGGTTTGTCATTACAACAAATGCTCGATTATATTCAAGAGCTTGATGAAGCTGAAGATGATAATGAGCTTACCGATTTACCAACTGCCATTTACATCGAACCTCCTATAGATGGAAACATATCTGGCGAAGATGATGCTGAAGAAGAATGTGATGGAGTTCCAGATAATGTTTGCCCGGGTCAGCTAAAAGGTGGCTGTGAACTTGTAATGGCTAGTGGACGCCATTTACAAAACATTGATGAAGAAGATGAACTTGGAGGCATGTTTGAAAAAATTTAAGTTTATAATTGGTTTAATTTTTTTAATCTTGAATTCGTTAGCCCCAAATGAGGAAGAGTTACACTCTATTATTGTAGAAGACATATCTCAAGATATGGGGGATCAACCAACAACATCAAAGCGTACAGCATCGCCGGATAGAAAGCGGTTACGTAAAGTACAACCAAAACCTTCTAATGTTGCATTACCGCCAGGAAACAAGGAAACGATATTCCAGTGGATAAAGAATAATTCATCATATCTTGTTCCCATTTTTCCAGCTGCAAATTATGAGGATTGTCGTGACTTACTACCACATCAACAATTCGAAAAGTTTTTTGATGATGCAATATTGACACACATTTGTGAACAAAGTGCAATATATGCAACAGAACATAATAGACCGAATCCAAATATAACAGTCGGTGAACTGCGCGCATTTATCGGCATACTGATAGTAACGGGCTTCAATTATCACTCCAATTTTAGGAATTTGTGGAGTCAGGATGAAGTCATTCGCAACAATCTTGTAAGTAGCACCATGCGTCGGAATCGTTTTCAAGAGATTTTGCAGTGTCTTCACTTCGATGATAATTCCAAGGCCCCTTCGAAAGAGGGCGCAAATTTCGATAAAATGTGGAAATTGCGTCCTCTTACAGACCACCTAAAAGCAAAAATGATAGAGCATTTTCATACTGAACAAAACCTATCCTTCGATGAAAGTATGATAGCCTATTTTGGTAGACATGGTTGCAAGCAGTTCATTAAAGGCAAGCCATTACGGTTTGGATATAAAGTTTGGTCTCTTTGCACTCCATCGGGGTATCTGGTGAACTTCGAAATTTACCAGGGAAAGAATCCTCGGTCCAATTCTGAATATGAAGCCAAATTTGGAAAATGCGCGGCTCCATTAGTAAACATGATTGATGATTTCTCCGATGAAATGAAATTGCTACCATTTTCATTTTATTTTGATAATTTATTTACCAGCTATCCTTTGTTGGCTTATTTGAAATCATGCGGATATAATGCTACGGGAACAATACGTGAAAATCGCATTCCAGCAAGCTGTCCACTAGCACATAAAAAAACTTTCAAGTCGATGGAAAGAGGTTATTCCGAATCGATTGAGATGAAAAGCACAGGTATTCGTTTGGTGAAGTGGAAAGATAATAGTGTTGTCTGCATGTTATCTACTTGCTTTGGCGAAAATCCGAAGTCCATGGCACAACGTTATTCTAAGGAAAGGGGAGCTAAAATAAATGTACCCCGTCCTCTTGCAATCACGGAATACAACAAATATATGTGCGGAGTAGATCGATTGGACCAAAATTTGTCTCAATATCGAATCGCATATAGAGGAAAGAAGTGGTGGTCTAGTATTTTTACCTGGCTCATAGATGCTTGTATTCAAAATGCTTGGCAGCTTTATCGAAAAAACCAACCGACAATGACTCAGCTTGAGTTTCGAAAACAACTTGCAGTATACTACTGCAAACATTATGGTACAAAAGCCAAAACATCTGGTCCTATGACCTCCCACAGATATGCACAACAGCCGGGTCGAGTTGAACACACTCTCCGTTATGATCAAATTGGACATTTTGTAGTACCATCAAATCGTAGACACTGTGCTGGTGATCGATGCAAAGTTAACGGAAGAACAGCATGTGTAAAATGCAACGTTGGGCTTTGCGTAAAGTGTTTTGCAAGTTACCATACCAAACCATGATTTACATAAGTTCAAAATTTTTTTTCCTTCTTTTCACAAAAATGAATTATTTTCTTTATTTTTAATTTCAATAAACATGTTTGAAACATCGTTTTTTTTTAAGCATATCCAAAAATAATATTTTTTTTTCGAAAAAAACCTGTACCCTAGGCGACCCAGGATTACCATATGGCAACGCTAGTTTTTCACGTTTTCCGGAAAAACTAAACAATTTATTGAAAAATCGACCTCATTTTCGTGCTCAGAAGGGCAAAATACATGAGTATACATCTTTTGATCAAAATACAAAACAAAAAAAGTTCTGGGCAATACCGGGTTAAGTTCATAAAATTTGTCAAATTTGCATATCATTACAATTTTGGTACAGAGTGCATTTCTTAGTATATTGTATTTTCCCTATTCACGCAAATAACTTTGTCAGTTTTCGAGCTACGATAGCTTCGTATACCTCATTTTAATCCATAAGAAACGCAATTTCTTTTGATAGATTACTTATACAAAAATCTTTAGTTCATAAAATTTATCAAATTTGCATATCATTACAATTTTGGTGCAGAGTGCATTTATTAGTATATTGTATTTTCCCTATTCACACAAATAACTTTGTCAGTTTTCAAGCTACGACAGTTTCGTATACCTCATTTTAATCCATAAGAAACGCACTTTCTTTGAATATATCACTTATTCAAAAATCTTAAGTTCATAAAATTTATCAAATTTGCATATCTTTACAATTTTGGTACAGAGTGCATTTCTTGGCACAATGAGTTTTCCCTATTCACGCAAATAACTATGTTAGTTTTTAAGCTACAAAAGTTTCGTATACCTCATTTTAATCCATAAGAAACGCACTTTCTTTTGATGTATCACTTATTCAAAAAACTTTAGTTCATAAAATTTATCAAATTTGCATATCATTACAATATTGGTACAGAGTGCATTTCTTAGCACAATGTATTTTCCCTATTCACGCAACTAACTTTGTCAGTTTTCAAGCTACGACAGTTTCATATACCTCATTTTAATCCATAAGAAACGCACTTTCTTTGGATATATCACTTATTCAAAAATCTTAAGTTCATAAAATTTATCAAATTTTCCTATCATTACAATTTCGGTACAGAGTACATTTCTTTGCACAATGTAGTTTCACTATTCACGCAAATAACTTTGTCAGTTTTCATTTTGATCCATAAGGAACGCACTTTTTTTTTTGATATATTAATTATAAAATAATCTTAAGTTCATAAAATTTGTCAAATTTGCATATCAACAGATATCAAATGTACAGAGTACATTTCTTTGCACAATGTAGTTTCACTATTCACGCAAATAACTTTGTCAGTTTTCATTTTGATCCATAAGGAACGCACTTTTTTTTGATATATTAATTATAAAATAATCTTAAGTTCATAAAATTTGTCAAATTTGCATATCATTACAATTTTGGCACAGAGTACATTTCGAAGTATATAAGAAACGCACTTTCTTTTGATATATCACTTATTCAAAAAACTTAAGTTCATCAAATTTATCAAATTTGCATATCATTACAAGAGTGCATTTCTTGGTACAATGTATTTTCCCTATTCACGCAACTAACTTTGTCAGTTTTCTAGCTACGACAGTTTCATATACCTCATTTTAATCCATAAGAAACGCACTTTCTTTTGATATATCACTTATTCAAAAATCTTAAGTTCATAAAATTTATCAAATTTGCATATCATTACAATTTTGGTACAAAGTACATTTCTTGCCAGAATATATTTTCCCTATTCACGCAAATAACTTTGACAGTTTTCAAGCTACGACAGTTTCGTATACCTCATTTTAATCCATAAAAAACGCACTTACCTTTTGATATATTATTTATACAAGAATCTTAAGTCCATAAAATTTATCAAATTTGCATATCATTACAATTTTGGTACAGAGTGCATTTCTTGCCACAATGTATTTGCCCTATTCACGCAAATAACTTTGTCAGTTTTCAAGCTACGACAGTTTTGTATACCTCATTTTAATCCATAAGAAACGGACTTTCTTAAATCTTAAGTTCATAAAATTTATCAAATTTGCATATCATTACAATTTTGGTACAGAGTACATTTCTTACACAATGTATTTTCCCTATTCACGCAAATAACTTTGTCAGTTTTCAAGCTACGATAGCTTCGTATACCTCATTTTAATCCATAAGAAACGCAATTTCTTTTGATAGATTACTTATACAAAAATCTTTAGTTCATATCGTATACCTCATTTTAATCCATAAGAAACGCACTTTCTTTGGATATATCACTTATTCAAAAATCTTAAGTTCATAAAATTTATAAACTTTGCATATCATTACAATTTTGGCACAGAGTACATTTCTTAGTATATTTTTTTTCCTATTCACCCAATTAACTTTGTCAGTTTTCAAGCTACGACAGTTTCGTATACCTCATTTTAATCCATAAGAAACGCACTTTCTTTTGATATATTACTTATACAAATACCTTAAGTTCATAAAATTTACCAAATTGAACAATGAATTTTCCCTATTCACGCAAATAACTTTGTCAGTTTTCAAGCTACAAAAGTTTCGTATACCTCGTTTTAAATAATAAGAAACGCACTTTCTTTTGATATATCATTTGTACAAAAATCTTAAGTTCATAAAATTTGTCAAATTTGCATATCATTACAATTTTGGTACAGAGTGCATTTCTTAGTATATTGTATTTTCCATATTCACGCAAATAACTTTGTCAGTTTTCAAGCTACGACAGTTTCGTATACCTCATTTTAATCCATAAGAAACGCACTTTCTTTGAATATATCACTTATTCAAAAATCTTAAGTTCATAAAATTTATCAAATTTGCATAGCTTTACAATTTTGGTACAGAGTGCATTTCTTGGCACAATGAGTTTTCCCTATTCACGCAAATAACTATGTTAGTTTTCAAGCTACAAAAGTTTCGTATACCTCATTTTAATCCATAAGAAACGCACTTTCTTTTAATGTATCACTTATTCAAAAAACATTAGTTCATAAAATTTATCAAATTTGCATATCATTACAATATTGGTACAGAGTGCATTTCTTAGCACAATGTATTTTCCCTATTCACGCAACTAACTTTGTCAGTTTTCAAGCTACGACAGTTTCATATACCTCATTTTAATCCATAAGAAACGCACTTTCTTTGGATATATCACTTATTCAAAAATCTTAAGTTCATAAAATTTATCAAATTTTCCTATCATTACAATTTCGGTACAGAGTACATTTCTTTGCACAATGTAGTTTCACTATTCACGCAAATAACTTTGTCAGTTTTCATTTTGATCCATAAGGAACGCACTTTTTTTTGATATATTAATTATAAAATAATCTTAAGTTCATAAAATTTGTCAAATTTGCATATCATTACAATTTTGGCACAGAGTACATTTCGAAGTATATAAGAAACGCACTTTCTTTTGATATATCACTTATTCAAAAAACTTAAGTTCATCAAATTTATCAAATTTGCATATCATTACAAGAGTGCATTTCTTGGTACAATGTATTTTCCCTATTCACGCAACTAACTTTGTCAGTTTTCTAGCTACGACAGTTTCATATACCTCATTTTAATCCATAAGAAACGCACTTTCTTTTGATATATCACTTATTCAAAAATCTTAAGTTCATAAAATTTATCAAATTTGCATATCATTACAATTTTGGTACAAAGTGCATTTCTTGCCAGAATATATTTTCCCTATTCACGCAAATAACTTTGACAGTTTTCAAGCTACGACAGTTTCGTATACCTCATTTTAATCCATAAAAAACGCACTTACCTTTTGATATATTATTTATACAAGAATCTTAAGTCCATAAAATTTATCAAATTTGCATATCATTACAATTTTGGTACAGAGTGCATTTCTTGCCACAATGTATTTTCCCTATTCACGCAAATAACTTTGTCAGTTTTCAAGCTACGACAGTTTTGTATACCTCATTTTAATCCATAAGAAACGGACTTTCTTAAATCTTAAGTTCATAAAATTTATCAAATTTGCATATCATTACAATTTTGGTACAGAGTACATTTCTTGACACAATGTATTTTCCCTATTCACGCAAATAACTTTGTCAGTTTTCAAGCTACGATAGCTTCGTATACCTCATTTTAATCCATAAGAAACGCAATTTCTTTTGATAGATTACTTATACAAAAATCTTTAGTTCATATCGTATACCTCATTTTAATCCATAAGAAACGCACTTTCTTTGGATATATCACTTATTCAAAAATCTTAAGTTCATAAAATTTATCAAATTTTCCTATCATTACAATTTCGGTACAGAGTACATTTCTTTGCACAATGTATTTTCACTATTCACGCAAATAACTTTGTCAGTTTTCATTTTAATCCATAAGGAACGCACTTTTTTTTGATATATTAATTATAAAATAATCTTAAGTTCATAAAATTTGTCAAATTTGCATATCATTACAATTTTGGCACAGAGTACATTTCGAAGTATATAAGAAACGCACTTTCTTTTGATATATCACTTATTCAAAAAACTTAAGTTCATCAAATTTATCAAATTTGCATATCATTACAATTTTGGTACAGAGTGCATTTCTTGGTACAATGTATTTTCCCTATTCACGCAACTAACTTTGTCAGTTTTCAAGTTACGACAGTTTCATATACCTCATTTTAATCCATAAGAAATGAACTTTCTTTTGATATATCACTTATTCAAAAATCTTAAGTTCATAAAATTTATAAAATTTGCATATCATTACAATTTTGGTACAAAGTGCATTTCTTGCCAGAATATATTTTCCCTATTCACGCAAATAACTTTGACAGTTTTCAAGCTACGACAGTTTCGTATACCTCATTTTAATCCATAAAAAACGCACTTACCTTTTGATATATTATTTATACAAGAATCTTAAGTCCATAAAATTTATCAAATTTGCATATCATTACAATTTTGGTACAGAGTGCATTTCTTGCCACAATGTATTTTCCCTATTCACGCAAATAACTTTGTCAGTTTTCAAGCTACGACAGTTTTGTATACCTCATTTTAATCCATAAGAAACGGACTTTCTTAAATCTTAAGTTCATAAAATTTATCAAATTTGCATATCATTACAATTTTGGTACAGAGTACATTTCTTGACACAATGTATTTTCCCTATTCACGCAAATAACTTTGTCAGTTTTCAAGCTACGACAGTTTCGTATACCTCAAATTAATCCATAAGAAACGCACTTTCTTTTGATATATCACTTATTCAAAAATCTTAAGTTCATAAAATTTATAAACTTTGCATATCATTACAATTTTGGCACAGAGTACATTTCTTAGTATATTTTTTTTCCTATTCACCCAATTAACTTTGTCAGTTTTCAAGCTACGACAGTTTCGTATACCTCATTTTAATCCATAAGAAACGCACTTTCTTTTGATATATTACTTATACAAACACCTTAAGTTCATAAAATTTACCAAATTTGCATATCATTACAATTTTGGTACAGAGTGCATTTCTTGGCACAATGTATTTTCCCTATTCACGCAAATAACTTTGTCAGTTTTCAAGCTACGACAGTTTCGTATACCTCATTTTAATCCATAGGAAACGCACTTTCTTTTGATGTATCACTTATTCAAAAGTCTTAAGTTCATAAAATTTATAAAATTTGCATATCGTTACAATTTTGGTACAGAGTGCATTTCTTAGTATATTTCCCTATTCACACAAATAACTTTGTCAGTTTTGAAGCTACGACAGTTTCGTATACCTCATTTTAATCTATAAAAAAGGCACTTTCTTTGAATATATCACTTATTCAAAAATATTAAGTTCATAAAATTTATCAAATTTGCATATCTTCACAATTTTGGTACAGAGTGCATTTCTTCGCACAATGTGTTTTCCCTATTCACGCAAATAACTTTGTCAGTTTTCAAGCTACAAAAGTTTCGTATACCTCATTTTAAATAATAAGAAACGCACTTTCTTTTGATATATCATTTATTCAAAAATCTTAAGTTCGTAAAATTTGTCAAATTTGCATATCATTACAATTTTGGTACAGAGTGCATTTCTTAGTATATTGTATTTTTCCTATTCACGCAAATAACTTTGTCAGTTTTCGAGCTACGATAGCTTCGTATACCTCATTTTAATCCATAAGAAACGCAATTTCTTTTGATAGATTACTTATACAAAAATCTTTAGTTCATAAAATTTATCAAATTTGCATATCATTACAATTTTGGTACAGAGTGCATTTCTTAGTATATTGTATTTTCCCTATTCACACAAATAACTTTGTCAGTTTTCAAGCGACGACAGTTTCGTATACCTAATTTTAATCCATAAGAAACGCACTTTCTTCGAATATATCACTTATTCAAAAATCTTAAGTTCATAAAATTTATCAAATTTGCATATCTTTACAATTTTGGTACAGAGTCCATTTCTTAACTGAACTGAACTTAAGTTCATAAAATTTATCAAATTTGCATATCATTACAATTTTGGTACAGAGTGCATTTCTTGGCACAATGTATTTTCCCTATTCACGCAACTAACTTTGTCAGTTTTCAAGCTACGACAGTTTCATATACCTCATTTTAATATATCACTTATTCAAAAATCTTAAGTTCATAAAATTTATCAAATTTGCATATCTTTACAAGTTTGGTACAGAGTGCATTTCTTGGCACAATGTGTTTTACCTATTCACGCAAATAACTTTGTCAGTTTTCAAGCTACAAAAGTTTCGTATACCTCATTTTAATCCATAAGAAACGCACTTTCTTTTGATATATCACTTATTCAAAAAACTTAAGTTCATAAAATTTATCAAATTTGCATATCATTACAATTTTGGTACAGAGTGCATTTCTTGGCACAATGTATTTTCCCTATTCACGCAACTAACTTTGTCAGTTTTCAAGCTACGACAGTTTCATATACCTCATTTTAATCCATAGGAAACGCACTTTCTTCTGATATATCACTTATTCACAAATCTTAAGTTCATAAAATTTATAAACTTTGCATATCAATACAATTTTGGCACAGAGTACATTTCGTAGTATATTTTTCTTTTTCCTATTCAATCAAATAACTTTGCCAGTTTTCAAGCTAAGACAGTTTCGTATACCTCATTTTAATCCATAAGAAACGCACTTTCTTTTGATATATCACATATTTAAAAATCTTAAGTTCATAAAATTTATAAACTTTGCATATCATTACAATTTTGGCACAGAGTACATTTCTTAGTATATTTTTCTTTTTCCTATTCACGCAAATAACTTTGTCAGTTTTCAAGTTACGACAGTTTCGTATACCTCATTTTAATCCATAAGAAACGCACTTTCTTTTGATATATCACTTATTCAAAAATCTTAAGTTCATAAAATTTATAAACTTTGCATATCATTACAATTTTGGCACAGAGTACATTTCTTAGTATATTTTTTTTCCTATTCACCCAACTAACTTTGTCAGTTTTCAAGCTACGACAGTTTCGTATACCTCATTATAATCCATAAGAAACGCACTTTCTTTTGATATATTACTTATACAAATACCTTAAGTTTATAAAATTTACCAAATTTGCATATCATTACAATTTTGGTACATAGTGCATTTCTTGGCACAATGTATTTTCCCTATTCACGCAAATAACTTTGTCAGTTTTCAAGCTACGACAGTTTCGTATACCTCATTTTAATCCATAGGAAACGCAATTTCTTTTGATAGATTACTTATACAAAAATCTTTAGTTCATAAAATTTATAAAATTTGCATATCGTTACAATTTTGGTACAGAGTGCATTTCTTAGTATATTGTATTTTCCCTATTCACACAAATAACTTTGTCAGTTTTCAAGCTACGACAATTTCGTATACCTCATTTTCATCTATAAGAAACGCACTTTCTTTGAATATATCACTTATTCAAAAATCTTATGTTCATAAAATTTTTCAAATTTGCATATCTTTACAATTTTGGTACAGAGTGCATTTCTTGGCACAATGTGTTTTCCCTATTCACGCAAATAACTTTGTCAGTTTTAAAGCTACAAAAGTTTCGTATACCTCATTTTAATCCATAAGAAACGCACTTAGCTTTTGATATATTATTTATGCAAGAATCTTAAGTCCATAAAATTTATCAAATTTGCATATCATTACAATTTTGGTACAGAGTGCATTTCTTGCCACAATGTATTTTCCCTATTCACGCAAATAACTTTGTCAGTTTTCAAGCTACGACAGGTTTGTATACCTCATTTTAATCCATAAGAAACGCACTTTATTCTGATATATCACTTATTCAAAAATCTTAAGTTCATAAAATTTTTAAACTTTGCATATCATTACAATTTTGGCACAGAGTACATTTCGTAGTATATTTTTCTTTTTCCTATTCACGCAAATAACTTTGTCAGTTTTCAAGCTACGACAGTTTCGTATACCTCATTTTAATCCATAAGAAACGCACTTTATTCTGATATATCACTTATTCAAAAATCTTAAGTTCATAAAATTTATAAACTTTGCATATCATTACAATTTTGGCACAGAGTACATTTCGTAGTATATTTTTCTTATTCCTATTCAATCAAATAACTTTCTCAGTTACTTATACAAATACCTTAAGTTCATAAAATTTACCAAATTTGCATATCATTACAATTTTGGTACAGAGTGCATTTCTTGGCACAATGTATTTTCCCTATTCACGCAAATAACTTTGTCAGTTTTCAAGCTACGACAGTTTCGTATACCTCATTTTAATCCATAGGAAACGCACTTTATTCTGATGTATCACTTATTCAAAAGTCTTAAGTTCATAAAATTTATAAACTTTGCATATCATTACAATTTTGGTACAGAGTGCATTTCTTGCCACAATGTATTTTCCTTATTCACGCAAATAACTTTGTCAGTTTTCAAGCTACGACAGTTTCGTATACCTCATTTTAATCTATAAGAAACGCACTTTCTTTGAATATATCACTTATTCAAAAATCTTAAGTTCATAAAATTTTTCAAATTTGCATATCTTTACAATTTTGGTACAGAGTGCATTTCTTGGCGCAATGTGTTTTCCCTATTCACGCAAATAACATTGTCAGTTTTCAAGCTACAAAAGTTTCGTATACCTCATTTTAAATAATAAGAAACGCACTTTCTTTTGATATATCATTTATACAAAAATCTTAAGTTCATAAAATTTGTCAAATTTGCATATCATTACAATTTTGGTACAGAGTGCATTTCTTAGTATATTGTATTTTCCCTATTCACGCAAATAACTTTGTCAGTTTTCGAGCTATGATAGCTTCGTATACCTCATTTTAATCCATAAGAAACGCAATTTCTTTTGATAGATTACTTATACAAAAATCTTTAGTTCATAAAATTTATCAAATTTGCATATCATTACAATTTTGGTACAGAGTGCATTTCTTAGTATATTGTATTTTCCCTATTCACACAAATAACTTTGTCAGTTTTCAAGCTACGACAGTTTCGTATTTCTCATTTTAATCTATAAGAAACGCACTTTCTTTGAATATATCACTTATTCAAAAATCTAAAGTTCATAAAATTTATCAAATTTGCATATCTTTACAATTTTGGTACAGAGTGCATTTCTTGGCACAATGTGTTTTCCCTATTCACGCAAATAACTTTGTTAGTTTTCAAGCTACAAAAGTTTCGTATACCTCATTTTAATCCATAAGAAACGCACTTTCTTTTGATATATCACTTATTCAAAAAATTTTAGTTCATAAAATTTATCAAATTTGCATTTCATTACAATATTGGTACAGAGTGCATTTCTTAGCACAATGTATTTTCCCTATTCACGCAACTAACTTTGTCAGTTTTCAAGCTACGACAGTTTCATATACCTCATTTTAATCCATAAGAAACGCACTTCCTATTGATATATCACTTATTCAAAAATCTTAAGTTCATAAAATTTATCAAATTTGCATATCATTACAATTTTGGTACAAAGTGCATTTCTTGCCAGAATATATTTTCCCTATTCATGCAAATAACTTTGACAGTTTTCAAGCTACGACAGTTTCGTATATCTGATTTTAATCCATAAAAAACGCACTTACCTTTTGATATATTATTTATACAAGAATCTTAAGTCCATAAAATTTATCAAATTTTCATATCATTACAATTTTGGTACAGAGTGCATTTCTTGCCACAATGTGTTTTCAAGCTACGACAGTTTTGTATACCTCATTTTAATCCATAAGAAACGCAATTTCTTTTGATATATCACTTATTCAAAAATCTTAAGTTCATAAAATTTGTCAAATTTGCATATCATTACAATTTTGGTACAGAGTACCTTTCTTACTATATTGTATTTTCCTTATTCACGCAAATAACTTTGTCAGTTTTCAAGCTACGACAGTGTCATATACCTCATTTTAATCCATAAGAAACGCACTTTCTTTGGATATATCACTTATTCAAAAATCTTAAGTTCATAAAATTTATCAAATTTTCCTATCATTACAATTTCGGTACAGAGTACATTTCTTTGCACAATGTATTTTCACTATTCACGCAAATAACTTTGTCAGTTTTCAAGCTACGACAGTTTCGTGTACCTCATTTTAATCCATAAGGAACGCACTTTTTTTGATATATTAATTATAAAATAATCTTAAGTTCATAAAATTTGTCAAATTTGCATATCATTACAATTTTGGCACAGAGTACATTTCGAAGTATATAAGAAACGCACTTTCTTTTGATATATCACTTATTCAAAAAACTTAAGTTCATAAAATTTATCAAATTTTCATATCATTACAATTTTGGTACAGAGTGCATTTCTTGGCACAATGTATTTTCCCTATTCACGCAACTAACTTTGACAGTTTTCAGGCTACGACAGTTTCGTATACCTCATTTTAATCCATAAAAAACGCACTTACCTTTTGATATATTATTTATACAAGAATCTTAAGCTACGACAGTTTCGTATATCTCATTTTAATCTATAAAAAACGCACTTACCTTTTGATATATTATTTATGCAAGAATCTTAAGTCCATAAAATTTATCAAATTTGCATATCATTACAATTTTGGTACAGAGTGCATTTCTTAGTATATTGTATTTTCCCTATTCACGCAAATAACTTTGTCAGTTTTCGAGCTACGATAGTTTCGTATACCTCATTTTAATCCATAAGAAAGGCAATTTCTTTTGATAGAATACTTATACAAAAATCTTTAGTTCATAAAATTTATCAAATTTGCATATCATTACAATTTTGGTACAGAGTGCATTTATTAGTATATTGTATTTTCCCTATTCACACAAATAACTTTGTCAGTTTTCAAGCTACGACAGTTTGGTATATCTCATTTTAATCCATAAGAAACTCACTTTCTTTGAATATATCACTTATTCAAAAATCTTAATTTCATAGAATTTATAAAATTTGCATATCATTACAATTTTGGTACAGAGTACATTTCTTACTATATTGTATTTTCCTTATTCACGCAAATAACTTTGTCAGTTTTCAAGCTACGACAGTGTCATATACCTCATTTTAATCCACAAGAAACGCACTTTCTTTGGATATATCACTTATTCAAAAATCTTAAGTTCATAAAATTTATCAAATTTTCCTATCATTACAATTTTGGTACAGAGTACATTTCTTTGCTCAATGTATTTTCCCTATTCACGCAAATAACTTTGACAGTTTTCAAGCTACGACAGTTTCGTGTACCTCATTTTAATCCACAAGAAACGCACTTTCTTTTGATATATCACTTATTCAAAAATCTTAAGTTCATAAAATTTATCAAATTTGCATATCATTACAATTTTGGTACAAAGTGCATTTCTTGCCAGAATATATTTTCCCTGTTCACGCAAATAACTTTGACAGTTTTCAAGCTACGACAGTTTCGTATATCTCATTTTAATCTATAAAAAACGCACTTACCTTTTGATATATTATTTATACAAGAATCTTAAGTCCATAAAATTTATCAAATTTGCATATCATTACAATTTTGGTACAGAGTGCATTTCTTAGTATATTGTATTTTCCCTATTCACGCAAATAACTTTGTCAGTTTTCGAGCTACGATAGCTTCGTATACCTCATTTTAATCCATAAGAAACGCAATTTCTTTTGATAGATTACTTATACAAAAATCTTTAGTTCATAAAATTTATCAAATTTGCATATCATTACAATTTTGGTACAGAGTGCATTTATTAGTATATTGTATTTTCCCTATTCACACAAATAACTTTGTCAGTTTTCAAGCTACGACAGTTTCGTATATCTCATTTTAATCCATAAGAAACGCACTTTCTTTGAATATATCACTTATTCAAAAATCTTCATTTCATAAAATTTATAAAATTTGCATATCATTACAATTTTGGTACAGAGTACATTTCTTACTATATTGTATTTTCCTTATTCACGCAAATAACTTTGTCAGTTTTCAAGCTACGACAGTGTCATATACCTCATTTTAATCCATAAGAAACGCACTTTCTTTGGATATATCACTTATTCAAAAATCTTAAGTTCATAAAATTTATCAAATTTTCCTATCATTACAATTTCGGTACAGAGTACATTTCTTTGCACAATGTATTTTCACTATTCACGCAAATAATTTTGTCAGTTTTCAAGCTACGACAGTTTCGTGTACCTCATTTTAATCCATAAGGAACGCACTTTTTTTGATATATTAATTATAAAATAATCTTATGTTCATAAAATTTGTCAAATTTGCATATCATTACAATTTTGGCACAGAGTACATTTCGAAGTATATAAGAAGCGCACTTTCTTTTGATATATCACTTATTCAAAAAATTTAAGTTCATAAAATTTATCAAATTTGCATATCATTACAATTTTGGTACAGAGTGCATTTCTTGGCACAATGTATTTTCCCTATTCACGCAACTAACTTTGACAGTTTTCAAGCTACGACAGTTTCGTATACCTCATTTTAATCCATAAAAAACGCACTTACCTTTTGATATATTATTTATACAAGAATCTTAAGTCCATAAAATTTATCAAATTTGCATATCATTACAATTTTGGTACAGAGTGCATTTCTTAGTATATTGTATTTTCCCTATTCACGCAACTAACTTTGACAGTTTTCAAGCTACGACAGTTTAGTATACCTCATTTTAATCCATAAGAAACGCACTTTCTTTTGATATATCACTTATTCAAAAAACTTAAGTTCATAAAATTTATCAAATTTGCATATCATTACAATTTTGGTACAGAGTGCATTTCTTTGCACAATGTGTTTTCCCTATTCACGCAAATAACTTTGTCAGTTTTCAAGCTACGACAGTTTCATATACCTCATTTTAATCCATAAGAAACCCACTTTCTTTTGATATATTATTTATACAAGAATCTTAAGTCCATAAAATTTATCAAATTTGCATATCATTACAATTTTGGTACAGAGTGCATTTCTTGCCACAATGTATTTTCCCTATTCACGCAAATAACTTTGTCAGTTTTCAAGCTACGACAGTTTCGTATACCAAATTTTAATCCATAGGAAACGCGCTTTCTTTTAATATATCACTTATTCAAAAGTCTTAAGTTCATAAAATTTATAAAATTTGCATATCGTTACAATTTTGGTACAGAGTGCATTTCTTAGTATATTGTATTTTCCCTATTCACACAAATAACTTTGTCAGTTTTCAAGCTACGACAGTTTCGTATACCTCATTTTAATCCATAAGAAACGCACTTTCTTTGAATATATCACTTATTCAAAAATCTTAAGTTCATAAAATTTATCAAATTTGCATATCTTTACAATTTTGGTACAGAGTGCATTTCTTGGCACAATGAGTTTTCCCTATTCACGCAAATAACTATGTTAGTTTTCAAGCTACAAAAGTTTCGTATACCTCATTTTAATCCATAAGAAACGCACTTTCTTTTGATGTATCACTTATTCAAAAAACTTTAGTTCATAAAATTTATCAAATTTGCATATCATTACAATATTGGTACAGAGTGCATTTCTTAGCACAATGTATTTTCCCTATTCACGCAACTAACTTTGTCAGTTTTCAAGCTACGACAGTTTCATATACCTCATTTTAATCCATAAGAAACGCACTTTCTTTTGATATATCACTTATTCAAAAATCTTAAGTTCATAAAATTTATCAAATTTGCATATCATTACAATTTTGGTACAAAGTGCATTTCTTGCCAGAATATATTTTCCCTATTCACGCAAATAACTTTGACAGTTTTCGAGCTACCTCATTTTAATCCATAAAAAACGCACTTACTTTTTGATATATTATTTATACAAGAATCTTAAGTCCATAAAATTTATCAAATTTGCATATCATTACAATTTTGGTACAGAGTGCATTTCTTGCCACAATGTGTTTTCCCTATTCACGCAAATAACTTTGTCAGTTTTCAAGCTACGACAGTTTTGTATACCTCATTTTAATCCATAAGAAACGCACTTTCTTTTGATATATCACTTATTCAAAAATCTTAAGTTCACAAAATTTATAAAATTTGCATATCATTACAATTTTGGTACAGAGTACATTTCTTACTATATTGTATTTTCCTTATTCACGCAAATAACTTTGTCAGTTTTCAAGCTACAACAGTGTCATATACCTCATTTTAATCCATAAGAAACGCACTTTCTTTGGATATATCACTTATTCAAAAATCTTAAGTTCATAAAATTTATCAAATTTTCCTATCATTACAATTTCGGTACAGAGTACATTTCTTTGCACAATGTAGTTTCACTATTCACGCAAATAACTTTGTCAGTTTTCATTTTGATCCATAAGGAACGCACTTTTTTTTGATATATTAATTATAAAATAATCTTAAGTTCATAAAATTTGTCAAATTTGCATATCATTACAATTTTGGCACAGAGAACATTTCGAAGTATATAAGAAACGCACTTTCTTTTGATATATCACTTATTCAAAAAACTTAAGTTCATCAAATTTATCAAATTTGCATATCATTACAAGAGTGCATTTCTTGGTACAATGTATTTTCCCTATTCACGCAACTAACTTTGTCAGTTTTCAAGCTACGACAGTTTCATATACCTCATTTTAATCCATAAGAAACGCACTTTCTTTTGATATATCACTTATTCAAAAATCTTAAGTTCATAAAATTTATCAAATTTGCATATCATTACAATTTTGGTACAAAGTGCATTTCTTGCCAGAATATATTTTCCCTATTCACGCAAATAACTTTGACAGTTTTCAAACTACGACAGTTTCGTATACCTCATTTTAATCCATAAAAAACGCACTTACCTTTTGATATATTATTTATACAAGAATCTTAAGTCCATAAAATTTATCAAATTTGCATATCATTACAATTTTGGTACAGAGTGCATTTCTTGCCACAATGTATTTTCCCTATTCACGCAAATAACTTTGTCAGTTTTCAAGCTACGACAGTTTTGTATACCTCATTTTAATCCATAAGAAACGGACTTTCTTAAATCTTAAGTTCATAAAATTTATCAAATTTGCATATCATTACAATTTTGGTACAGAGTACATTTCTTGACACAATGTATTTTCCCTATTCACGCAAATAACTTTGTCAGTTTTCAAGCTACGACAGTTTCGTATACCTCATTTTAATCCATAAGAAACGCACTTTCTGTTGATATATCACTTATTCAAAAATCTTAAGTTCATAAAATTTATAAACTTTGCATATCATTACAATTTTGGCACAGAGTACATTTCTTAGTATATTTTTTTTCCTATTCACCCAATTAACTTTGTCAGTTTTCAAGCTACGACAGTTTCGTATACCTCATTTTAATCCATAAGAAACGCACTTTCTTTTGATATATTACTTATACAAATACCTTAAGTTCATAAAATTTACCAAATTGAACAATGAATTTTCCCTATTCACGCAAATAACTTTGTCAGTTTTCAAGCTACGACAGTTTCGTATACCTCATTTTAATCTATAAGAAACGCACTTTCTTTGAATATATCACTTATTAAAAAATCTTAAGTTCATAAAATTTTTCAAATTTGCATATCGTTATAATTTTGGTACAGAGTGCATTTCTTGGCACAATGTGTTTTCCCTATTCACGCAAATAACTTTGTGAGTTTTCAAGCTACAAAAGTTTCGTATACCTCGTTTTAAATAATAAGAAACGCACTTTCTTTTGATATATCATTTATACAAAAATCTTAAGTTCATAAAATTTGTCAAATTTGCATATCATTACAATTTTGGTACAGAGTGCATTTCTTAGTATATTGTATTTTCCCTATTCACGCAAATAACTTTGTCAGTTTTCGAGCTACGATAGCTTCGTATACCTCATTTTAATCCATAAGAAACGCAATTTCTTTTGATAGATTACTTATACAAAAATCTTTAGTTCATAAAATTTATCAAATTTGCATATCTTTACAATTTTGGTACAGAGTGCATTTCTTGGCACAATGAGTTTTCCCTATTCACGCAAATAACTATGTTAGTTTTCAAGCTACAAAAGTTTCGTATACCTCATTTTAATCCATAAGAAACGCACTTTCTTTTGATGTATCACTTATTCAAAAAACTTAAGTTCATAAAATTTATCAAATTTGCATTCATTACAATATTGGTACAGAGTGCATTTCTTAGCACAATGTATTTTCCCTATTCACGCAACTAACTTTGTCAGTTTTCAAGCTACGACAGTTTCATATACCTCATTTTAATCCATAAGAAACGCACTTTCTTTTGATATATCACTTATTCAAAAATCTTAAGTTCATAAAATTTATCAAATTTGCATATCATTACAATTTTGGTACAGAGTACATTTCTTACTATATTGTATTTTCCTTATTCACGCAAATAACTTTGTCAGTTTTCAAGCTACAACAGTGTCATATACCTCATTTTAATCCATAAGAAACGCACTTTCTTTGGATATATCACTTATTCAAAAATCTTAAGTTCATAAAATTTATCAAATTTTCCTATCATTACAATTTCGGTACAGAGTACATTTCTTTGCACAATGTATTTTCACTATTCACGCAAATAACTTTGTCAGTTTTCATTTTAATCCATAAGGAACGCACTTTTTTTTGATATATTAATTATAAAATAATCTTAAGTTCATAAAATTTGTCAAATTTGCATATCATTACAATTTTGGCACAGAGTACATTTCGAAGTATATAAGAAACGCACTTTCTTTTGATATATCACTTATTCAAAAAACTTAAGTTCATCAAATTTATCAAATTTGCATATCATTACAATTTTGGTACAGAGTGCATTTCTTGGTACAATGTATTTTCCCTATTCACGCAACTAACTTTGTCAGTTTTCAAGCTACGACAGTTTCATATACCTCATTTTAATCCATAAGAAACGCACTTTCTTTTGATATATCACTTATTCAAAAATCTTAAGTTCATAAAATTTATCAAATTTGCATATCATTACAATTTTGGTACAAAGTGCATTTCTTGCCAGAATATATTTTCCCTATTCACGCAAATAACTTTGACAGTTTTCAAACTACGACAGTTTCGTATACCTCATTTTAATCCATAAAAAACGCACTTACCTTTTGATATATTATTTATACAAGAATCTTAAATCCATAAAATTTATCAAATTTGCATATCATTACAATTTTGGTACAGAGCGCATTTCTTGCCACAATGTATTTTCCCTATTCACGCAAATAACTTTGTCAGTTTTCAAGCTACGACAGTTTTGTATACCTCATTTTAATCCATAAGAAACGGACTTTCTTAAATCTTAAGTTCATAAAATTTATCAAATTTGCATATCATTACAATTTTGGTACAGAGTACATTTCTTGACACAATGTATTTTCCCTATTCACGCAAATAACTTTGTCAGTTTTCAAGCTACGACAGTTTCGTATACCTCATTTTAATCCATAAGAAACGCACTTTCTTTTGATATATCACTTATTCAAAAATCTTAAGTTCATAAAATTTATAAACTTTGCATATCATTACAATTTTGGCACAGAGTACATTTCTTAGTATATTTTTTTTCCTATTCACCCAATTAACTTTGTCAGTTTTCAAGCTACGACAGTTTCGTATACCTCATTTTAATCCATAAGAAACGCACTTTCTTTTGATATATTACTTATACAAATACCTTAAGTTCATAAAATTTATAAAATTTGCATATCGTTACAATATTGGTACAGAGTGCATTTCTTAGCACAATGTATTTTCCCTATTCACGCAAATAACTTTGTCAGTTTTCAAGCTACGACAGTTTCGTATACCTCATTTTAATCCATAGGAAACGCAATTTCTTTTGATGTATCACTTATTCAAAAGTCTTAAGTTCATAAAATTTATAAAATTTGCATATCGTTACAATTTTGGTACAGAGTGCATTTCTTAGTATATTTCCCTATTCACACAAATAACTTTGTCAGTTTTCAAGCTACGACAGTTTCGTATACCTCATTTTAATCTATAAAAAAGGCACTTTCTTTGAATATATCACTTATTTAAAAATATTAAGTTCATAAAATTTATCAAATTTGCATATCTTTACAATTTTGGTACAGAGTGCATTTCTTGGCACAATGTGTTTTCCCTATTCACGCAAATAACTTTGTCAGTTTTCAAGCTACAACAGTTTCATATACCTCATTTTAATATATCACTTATTCAAAAATCTTAAGTTCATAAAATTTATCAAATTTACATATCTTTACAATTTTGGTACAGAGTGCATTTCTTGGCACAATGTGTTTTCCCTATTCACGCAAATAACTTTGTCAGTTTTCAAGCTACAAAAGTTTCGTATACCTCATTTTAAATAATAAGAAACGCACTTTCTTTGAATATATCACTTATTCAAAAATCTAAAGTTCATAAAATTTATCAAATTTGCATATCTTTACAAGTTTGGTACAGAGTGCATTTCTTGGCACAATGTGTTTTCCCTATTCACGCAAATAACTTTGTCAGTTTTCAAGCTACAAAAGTTTCGTATACCTCATTTTAATCCATAAGAAACGCACTTTCTTTTGATATATCACTTATTCAAAAAACTTAAGTTCATAAAATTTATCAAATTTGCATATCATTACAATTTTGGTACAGAGTGCATTTCTTGGCACAATGTATTTTCCCTATTCACGCAACTAACTTTGTCAGTTTTCGAGCTACGATAGCTTCGTATACCTCATTTTAATCCATAGGAAACGCAATTTCTTTTGATAGATTACTTATACAAAAATCTTTAGTTCATAAAATTTATCAAATTTGCATATCATTACAATTTTGGTACAGAGTGCATTTCTTAGTATATTTTTCTCTTTCCTATTCAAAAGAACTAGAACAGTTGCGAACGCATACGGACGTGTTTTATTGTCGCTTGTAATAATAGTGAATAATATTCGGTTAAAATTGCCTAAAAATTTATTTAAAAAAGCTAAACAGATTCTAAAGTGATCCAAAAACAATAGTGCTAAAAATTATTTAAAAAAATCCAGTAAAATATACTTTTATTTATAATAAACAATCAAAGTACTTATAACAATAAGAAAATCTTATAAAAAAAAAAGAATATAGCACAAAGCAAAATTAACAATGGTTTCATTACCAATCGTCATATATACTTGCAAACAGTGCTCAGAGCCATTGCCGAGTAATTTTGTTTATTGCCATAATTGCAACAACAAATACCATTTCAATCCATGCAGTCCCCTCTCAGAAGCCACTTATAATAGCATGACAGCAGAGCGAAAGTCAAATTGGAAATGTCATGTTTGTAAACCTCGCGCTAAAACAACAAATAACATTAGTTACGAATGTGTATTATACCAAGACAAATCGCAACAAAAGCAACAAAGAGAAATGGATGGTATTGAAAATGAGAACTCAAAACGTTTTAAAGAGGCAATTTCTTTAAATGAATTGCAATCAAGTATTTGTACCGTTCAAGCTGAGCTTAAGTCTGATGTTAACGAAGTAAAATCTGAAGTTGGTGGTGTCAAAAGCAATTTAATAGAGCTAAAAACTTCTGTGGATCAATTATCTCACAAAGTCACCCACTCTGACGATACATTTAAAGAGGAGATGAAAAACGCACTGTCGCAAATTACTTCAACTCTCTCAAATCTCTTGACGCAAATGGGAGAGATGAGAGAAGAAAACAAAGTAAATAAAAAAGAGATTAAGGAAATCGATACAAAAGTAAACCAAATGGCACAACAAATGTTAAATAAAAAAATTGAAATAAAGAACATACAAAACAAAGATATTCAACCGAACGATGTTGTAAAAACAATAGCAGGTTCAATAAATGTGAATATTAATGAATATGATATTAGTGATGCCTACCGTCTTAAAAATATCAAAGATAAAGTTATAGTAGAATTTACAACCTATAACAAAAAAAGGGAATTTATGGAGAAAATCAAACGCCATAGAATCGATGGTAACATTATTAATAATGATAATAATAACAGCTATATATACATAAATGATTGTCTAACTGCCCACAACAGGAAACTTCTTTGGCTTGCAAAAACTAAAGCCAAAGAAGCTAATTGGAAATACGTCTGGTCACGTAACGGATCCATATTTGCCAGAAAAACGGAAAATACTCCTGCAATCCTTATAAAAAACACTGCTGATATTGAATTGATCGCTTAGACCTGTTAATGTCATTAAACTTTTCCCCATAAAAAATCTTATAATACACCGATCATTAGACCCGTTAATGTCTTTAAACTTTTCCCCACAACTCCACTTTTCTCAAGTATTTATCGTTAGACCCGTTAATGTCTTTAAACTTTTCCTCACAATATAATTCCCAAATTATCATATTGTATTAAATAAAATAAACTATGAATTTCAAACAAGAAAAACACAATTATTTTAATCAAATCGAAAAAACATTTTTAAGTTATCCCCTTACTATTTTATATATGAACATACGCTCACTCCGCAAAAATTTTAACACCTTTCTTGCTACTATACACAATATTATAAACAATATAAAAATCATTGTACTTGTTGAAACAAACATAAACGATAATGAAACTGATTTTTACAAAATTAAAGGTTTCAATTCTCTCTTCATAAATCGAGATGGTGCTGGAGGGGGAATCGCGGTTTACACTAAAGAAGAATTATCAATTTCTACCAACAACATAAACACAATCTCATTTGAATTGCTAAATACTGAAATAATGATAAACAATAAACCCCTCACACTCCTATCTATCTACCGACCACCATCGTCCAATGTAAACACAATTTATCTCCGAGCTCGATGAAGTAATAAATAGTGTTAAAAGAAAACAAGAAGCAATTATCATTGGAGACATCAACATAGATATATTGAAAAATAATTTAACAACAAAAAAATATATGGATATTATGATGTCAAATGGTTTTGAGAGTGTAATAAATGAGAGTACACGTGAAGATGCACAAGCAGACACACTCACATGTATTGACCACTGCTTTGTGAGAAACAATAACAAATCAACTGGATATTCAGCAGTAATAACAACAGCAATTGCTGATCACTATTGTATTCTCTGTTGTGTAGATGATAATGAAAGAGAACGTGATAATGTAAACAATCAGAGATCGCCAGCCTGTTTTGCTGCTCCCCAGGGAGTCCCAAACCTCTTTTGTAATAAATCATTAAATAATAAAAAAGTAAATAGTTTAATACAAGAAACAAATTGGTTCAGTTTAATCAATAACAGCGACAATGTTAACGATTTGTTTAGTAATTTCAATGCCAAATTTAATGATATATATAAAAAATCTATGATAGAAAAACGAGAAAAAAATAGAAAGAACAATCCGTGGATAAACAATGAGCTAATATTATGTTGTGAAAAAAGGGATAAACTTTATAGAAGTGGCTAAATAATAAGAAAAACAAGGATTATGAAAAAGAATACAAAACATTTAGAAATTCTTTAAATAAAAAAATAAACTTTACTAAAAATAATTATTATAGAAAAAAGTTTATCGAAAATAGATGCGATATGAGAAAAACGTGGCAACTTATAAATGAAATAAACGGCAAAAGAGTAATAAATTTAGACGAAACCATAATAAAAAATTTCAAAAATGAATCACTTCCAGATATTTTAAATAACTTTGCTACCAATCTAAAACAAAATGTTGAAAAGATTATACACACATGTGATAAAAAAACTCTAATTTATAATGAAAAAACTATTTGTAACTCCATTTTTGTTGAGAACACTAACGAATTGGAAGTATTTAATATATTAAAGACTCTGAACTCAAACAAAAGTGCGGGTATCGATGGCATTAGACCATGTGACATCAAAAATAATGCGAGTTCATTAACTACAATAATAACTCATATAATTAACATGATTATAACTCAATCTGATGTTCCTGATCTATTTAAAATATCTATTGTTCGTCCAATATATAAGAATGGCACAAAAAACGACTACAATAATTATAGGCCTATATCAATTCTACCAATCATAGAGAAAATTATGGAAGAAGTGATCGTACGAAGACTGTCAAATTTTATTGAACGCTACAAAATCATCAACGAAAACCAATATGGATTTCAAAAAAAAAAAAGTATTAATAAATTGCTTGGAAACTTTTCAAACCATATCAACTCTTGTTTAAGCAAAAATCTTCATTGCTTAGCGCTTTTTGTTGACTTCAGCAAAGCATTCGATACCTTGAACCACAATAAACTCATAAACACGCTGGATAGAATTGGAATAAGAGGTAACTGTCTAAATTTCTTTAAAGGATATTTAAAATGCAGGAAATTTAGAGTAAAAGTAGGCGATAATATGAGTACCGAAGTCGACGTTAATCATGGCGTCCCCCAAGGGTCAAAATTGGGTCCATTGCTATATCTAATATATGCAAACGACTTAATTAGCATCATAAGAAATAGCAAAACATATGCTTACGCTGACGATACCGCCATTATTGTATCAAATAAAGATATTAACACAGCAACCAAAATAATGCAAAACGAACTTAATATTGCAACGAAATGGTGCCATGATAATGGACTAATAATTAATGCCAGCAAAACGAAAATTATGCACATTAAACCACGCCATTTCAGGTACACAAATATAACCTTAAAGTTCCACAATATCGATTGTATCCATAATGAAAACTTACACGATAACGACAACTGCACAACACAAATCGAGTTAGTAAATACCTACAAATACTTGGGTGTGTATGTGGATCACAACTTTAAATGGCGTACCCACATTGAAGAAGTTCAAAAACAAATGCGTAAATCAGCTGTTATGCTATATCATCTTAGCAACTCAGCTACTTACAGCGTACTAAGACAGGCATATTTCTCGCTGACAGAATCATATATAAGACATGGTATCACAGCATGGGGCAGTTCAAACTATTGCAACGTTCTTCAACATTCCCAAAATAGAATACTGAAAATACTACTGGAAAACTATAGAAAATCCACAAAATATAATAACACCAACAATAGCATAAACCGCAATAGAGCCATTATAAATACAAACAACAATGGTAATGATGGCTCAATTACAAACAACAACTCAAACACAAATAATATCATTACTATAAACAACATCTCAAACATTTACGATGACACCACAATAAACTACAACCTTAGCACAAACAATATAAGCATATTCAACAGAAACATCAATACAAACAACAATTACACCAACGTTAACATCAATAATAACACATCCATAAACAATAACACACACAACAACATAAACATCATCAGTGCACACAATATCAGAGCTGATAGAAGAAACATCAATATAAACAATTACAACAATACCACAAATAACAACATTAACAGCACGAACAACAATAATAATATCAGCACAAACATCAATAACAACAGAAACAACATAATCAACACTGCAGAATTCCAAATTCGGTATAAAGAGATTGCCAAACAACTATGTATATTAAACATCAAAAGTATATATGAAATCACATTGATCAACAACTTTGAACACGATAACAGATATCTACAAAAAAACCATCAGTACAATACCAGATTACGTGCGGAAGGAAGATATAAACCTGATAAGTATAAAAACAATTATGGAAAAGCCAAAATAGAAGTTCAATTGCCTAAAATGCTAAATAATTTGCCAACAAATATATTAAATATTAGAAATAATTTCAAGAAAAAGAAAGATCTAAAAAATTTTTATATACGTTCGCAACATTAACTTTATAGTAATGTATTTATAATAGAATTTTCTGACCTACAGACAAGCCATAAATGGCTTCGTGGGTCCTTAATCTATTTAAGATCAATATTTAAACATATAATGAAATGTAATAAGTAAATGAAATGTAATTAATTAATCACAATTTAATAAAATAAAAATGAAAAAATTAAAAAAAAAAAAAAAAAAAAAAAAAAATCAAATAACTTTGCCAGTTTTCAAGCTAAGACAGTTTCGTATACCTCATTTTAATCCATAAGAAACGCACTTTCTTTTGATATATCACTTATTTAAAAATCTTAAGTTCATAAAATTTATAAACTTTGCATATCATTACAATTTTGGCACAGAGTACATTTCTTAGTATATTTTTCTTTTTCCTATTCACGCAAATAACTTTGTCAGTTTTCAAGTTACGACAGTTTCGTATAACTCATTTTAATCCATAAGAAACGCACTTTCTTTTGATATATCACTTATTCAAAAATCTTAAGTTCATAAAATTTATAAACTTTGCATATCATTACAATTTTGGCACAGAGTACATTTCTTAGTATATTTTTTTTCTATTCACCCAACTAACTTTGTCAGTTTTCAAGCTACGACAGTTTCGTATATCTCATTTTAATCCATAAGAAACGCACTTTCTTTTGATATATTACTTATACAAATACCTTAAGTTCATAAAATTTACCAAATTTGCATATCATTACAATTTTGGTACAGAGTGCATTTCTTATCACAATGTATTTTCCCTATTCACGCAAATAACTTTGTCAGTTTTCAAGCTACGACAGTTTCGTATACCTCATTTTAATCCATAGGAAACGCACTTTATTCTGATGTATCACTTATTCAAAAGTCTTAAGTTCATAAAATTTATAAACTTTGCATATCATTACAATTTTGGTACAGAGTGCATTTCTTGCCACAATGTATTTTCCCTATTCACGCAAATAACTTTGTCAGTTTTCAAGCTACGACAGTTTCGTATACCTCATTTTAATCTATAAGAGACGCACTTTCTTTGAATATATCACTTATTCAAAAATCTTAAGTTCATAAAATTTTTCAAATTTGCATATCTTTACAATTTTGGTACAGAGTGCATTTCTTGGCGCAATGTGTTTTCCCTATTCACGCAAATAACATTGTCAGTTTTCAAGCTACAAAAGTTTCGTATACCTCATTTTAAATAATAAGAAACGCACTTTCTTTTGATATATCATTTATGCAAAAATCTTAAGTTCATAAAATTTGTCAAATTTGCATATCATTACAATTTTGGTACAGAGTGCATTTCTTAGTATATTGTATTTTCCCTATTCACGCAAATAACTTTGTCAGTTTTCAAGCTACGACAGGTTTGTATACCTCATTTTAATCCATAAGAAACGCACTTTATTCTGATATATCACTTATTCAAAAATCTTAAGTTCATAAAATTTTTAAACTATGCATATCATTACAATTTTGGCACAGAGTACATTTCGTAGTATATTTTTCTTTTTCCTATTCACGCAAATAACTTTGCCAGTTTTTAAGCTACGACAGTTTCGTATACCTCATTTTAATCCATAAGAAACGCACTTCATTCTGATATATCACTTATTCAAAAATCTTAAGTTCATAAAATTTATAAACTTTGCATATCATTACAATTTTGGCACAGAGTACATTTCGTAGTATATTTTTCTTTTTCCTATTCAATCAAATAACTTTCTCAGTTTTCAAGCTAAGACAGTTTCATATACCTCATTTTAATCCATAAGAAACGCACTTTCTTTTGATATATTACTTATACAAATACCTTAAGTTCATAAAATTTACCAAATTTGCATATCAATACAATTTTGGTACAGAGTGCATTTCTTGGCACAATGTATTTTCCCTATTCACGCAAATAACTTTGTCAGTTTTCAAGCTACGACAGTTTCGTATACCTCATTTTAATCCATAGGAAACGCACTTTATTCTGATATATCACTTATTCAAAAGTCTTAAGTTCATAAAATTTATAAACTTTGCATATCATTACAATTTTGGTACAGAGTGCATTTCTTGCCACAATGTATTTTCCCTATTCACGCAAATAACTTTGTCAGTTTTCAAGCTACGACAGTTTCGTATACCTCATTTTAATCTATAAGAAACGCACTTTCTTTGAATATATCACTTATTCAAAAATCTTAAGTTCATAAAATTTTTCAAATTTGCATATCTTTACAATTTTGGTACAGAGTGCATTTCTTGGCGCAATGTGTTTTCCCTATTCACACAAATAACATTGTCAGTTTTCAAGCTACAAAAGTTTCGTATACCTCATTTTAAATAATAAGAAACGCACTTTCTTTTGATATATCATTTATACAATAATCTTAAGTTCATAAAATTTGTCAAATTTGCATATCATTACAATTTTGGTACAGAGTGCATTTCTTAGTATATTGTATTTTCCCTATTCACGCAAATAACTTTGTCAGTTTTCGAGCTATGATAGCTTCGTATACCTCATTTTAATCCATAAGAAACGCAATTTCTTTTGATAGATTACTTATACAAAAATCTTTAGTTCATAAAATTTATCAAATTTGCATATCATTACAATTTTGGTACAGAGTGCATTTCTTAGTATATTGTATTTTCCCTATTCACACAAATAACTTTGTCAGTTTTCAGGCTACGACAGTTTCGTATACCTCATTTTAATCTATAAGAAACGCACTTTCTTTGAATATATCACTTATTCAAAAATCTTAAGTTCATAAAATTTATCAAATTTGCATATCTTTACAATTTTGGTACAGAGTGCATTTCTTGGCACAATGTGTTTTCCCTATTCACGCAAATAACTTTGTTAGTTTTCAAGCTACAAAAGTTTCGTATACCTCATTTTAATCCATAAGAAACGCACTTTCTTTTGATATATCACTTATTCAAAAAATTTTAGTTCACAAAATTTATCAAATTTGCATTTCATTACAATATTGGTACAGAGTGCATTTCTTAGCACAATGTATTTTCCCTATTCACGCAACTAACTTTGTCAGTTTTCAAGCTACGACAGTTTCATATACCTCTTTTTAATCCATAAGAAACGCACTTCCTATTGATATATCACTTATTCAAAAATCTTAAGTTCATAAAATTTATCAAATTTGCATATCATTACAATTTTGGTACAAAGTGCATTTCTTGCCAGAATATATTTTCCCTATTCACTCAAATAACTTTGACAGTTTTCAAGCTACGACAGTTTCGTATATCTGATTTTAATCCATAAAAAACGCACTTACCTTTTGATATATTATTTATACAAGAATCTTAAGTCCATAAAATTTATCAAATTTGCATATCATTACAATTTTGGTACAGAGTGCATTTCTTGCCACAATGTGTTTTCAAGCTACAACAGTTTTGTATACCTCATTTTAATCCATAAGAAACGCAATTTCTTTTGATATATCACTTATTCAAAAATCTTAAGTTCATAAAATTTGTCAAATTTGCATATCATTACAATTTTGGTACAGAGTACCTTTCTTACTATATTGTATTTTCCTTATTCACGCAAATAACTTTGTCAGTTTTCAAGCTACGACAGTGTCATATACCTCATTTTAATCCATAAGAAACGCACTTTCTTTGGATATATCACTTATTCAAAAATCTTAAGTTCATAAAATTTATCAAATTTTCCTATCATTACAATTTCGGTACAGAGTACATCTCTTTGCACAATGTATTTCACTATTCACGCAAATAACTTTGTCAGTTTTCAAGCTACGACAGTTTCGTGTACCTCATTTTAATCCACAAGAAACGCACTTTCTTTTGATATATCACTTATTCAAAAATCTTAAGTTCATAAAATTTATCAAATTTGCATATCATTACAATTTTGGTACAAAGTGCATTTCTTGCCAGAATATATTTTCCCTGTTCACGCAAATAACTTTGACAGTTTTCAAGCTACGACAGTTTCGTATATCTCATTTTAATCTATAAAAAACGCACTTACCTTTTGATATATTATTTATGCAAGAATCTTAAGTCCATAAAATTTATCAAATTTGCATATCATTACAATTTTGGTACAGAGTGCATTTCTTAGTATATTGTATTTTCCCTATTCACGCAAATAACTTTGTCAGTTTTCGAGCTACGATAGCTTCGTATACCTCATTTTAATCCATAAGAAACGCAATTTCTTTTGATAGATTACTTATACAAAAATCTTTAGTTCAGAAAATTTATCAAATTTGCATATCATTACAATTTTGGTACAGAGTGCATTTATTAGTATATTGTATTTTCCCTATTCACACAAATAACTTTGTCAGTTTTCAAGCTACGACAGTTTCGTATATCTCATTTTAATCCATAAGAAACGCACTTTCTTTGAATATATCACTTATTCAAAAATCTTAATTTCATAAAATTTATAAAATTTGCATATCTTTACAATTTTGGTACAGAGTACATTTCTTACGCACTTTCTTTGGATATATCACTTATTCAAAAATCTTAAGTTCATAAAATTTATCAAATTTTCCTATCATTACAATTTTGGTATAGAGTACATTTCTTTGCACAATGTATTTTCCCTATTCACGCAACTAACTTTGACAGTTTTCAAGCTACGACAGTTTCGTGTACCTCATTTTAATCCACAAGAAACGCACTTTCTTTTGATATATCACTTATTCAAAAATCTTAAGTTCATAAAATTTATCAAATTTGCATATCATTACAATTTTGGTACAAAGTGCATTTCTTGCCAGAATATATTTTCCCTGTTCACGCAAATAACTTTGACAGTTTTCAAGCTACGACAGTTTCGTATATCTCATTTTAATCTATAAAAAACGCACTTACCTTTTGATATATTATTTATACAAGAATCTTAAGTCCATAAAATTTATCAAATTTGCATATCATTACAATTTTGGTACAGAGTGCATTTCTTAGTATATTGTATTTTCCCTATTCACGCAAATAACTTTGTCAGTTTTCGAGCTACGATAGCTTCGTATACCTCATTTTAATCCATAAGAAACGCAATTTCTTTTGATAGATTACTTATACAAAAATCTTTAGTTCATAAAATTTATCAAATTTGCATATCATTACAATTTTGGTACAGAGTGCATTTATTAGTATATTGTATTTTCCCTATTCACACAAATAACTTTGTCAGTTTTCAAGCTACGACAGTTTCGTATATCTCATTTTAATCCATAAGAAACGCACTTTCTTTGAATATATCACTTATTCAAAAATCTTAATTTCATAAAATTTATAAAATTTGCATATCATTAATATTTTGGTACAGAGTACATTTCTTACTATATTGTATTTTCCTTATTCACGCAAATAACTTTGTCAGTTTTCAAGCTACGACAGTGTCATATACCTCATTTTAATCCATAAGAAACGCACTTTCTTTGGATATATCACTTATTCAAAAATCTTAAGTTCATAAAATTTATCAAATTTTCCTATCATTACAATTTCGGTACAGAGTACATCTCTTTGCACAATGTATTTTCACTATTCACGCAAATAACTTTGTCAGTTTTCAAGCTACGACAGTTTCGTGTACCTCATTTTAATCCACAAGAAACGCACTTTCTTTTGATATATCACTTATTCAAAAATCTTAAGTTCATAAAATTTATCAAATTTGCATATCATTACAATTTTGGTACAAAGTGCATTTCTTGCCAGAATATATTTTCCCTGTTCACGCAAATAACTTTGACAGTTTTCAAGCTACGACAGTTTCGTATATCTCATTTTAATCTATAAAAAACGCACTTACCTTTTGATATATTATTTATGCAAGAATCTTAAGTCCATAAAATTTATCAAATTTGCATATCATTACAATTTTGGTACAGAGTGCATTTCTTAGTATATTGTATTTTCCCTATTCACGCAAATAACTTTGTCAGTTTTCGAGCTACGATAGCTTCGTATACCTCATTTTAATCCATAAGAAACGCAATTTCTTTTGATAGATTACTTATACAAAAATCTTTAGTTCAGAAAATTTATCAAATTTGCATATAATTACAATTTTGGTACAGAGTGCATTTATTAGTATATTGTATTTTCCCTATTCACACAAATAACTTTGTCAGTTTTCAAGCTACGACAGTTTCGTATATCTCATTTTAATCCATAAGAAACGCACTTTCTTTGAATATATCACTTATTCAAAAATCTTAATTTCATAAAATTTATAAAATTTGCATATCTTTACAATTTTGGTACAGAGTACATTTCTTACGCACTTTCTTTGGATATATCACTTATTCAAAAATCTTAAGTTCATAAAATTTATCAAATTTTCCTATCATTACAATTTTGGTACAGAGTACATTTCTTTGCACAATGTATTTTCCCTATTCACGCAACTAACTTTGACAGTTTTCAAGCTACGACAGTTTCGTGTACCTCATTTTAATCCACAAGAAACGCACTTTCTTTTGATATATCACTTATTCAAAAATCTTAAGTTCATAAAATTTATCAAATTTGCATATCATTACAATTTTGGTACAAAGTGCATTTCTTGCCAGAATATATTTTCCCTGTTCACGCAAATAACTTTGACAGTTTTCAAGCTACGACAGTTTCGTATATCTCATTTTAATCTATAAAAAACGCACTTACCTTTTGATATATTATTTATACAAGAATCTTAAGTCCATAAAATTTATCAAATTTGCATATCATTACAATTTTGGTACAGAGTGCATTTCTTAGTATATTGTATTTTCCCTATTCACGCAAATAACTTTGTCAGTTTTCGAGCTACGATAGCTTCGTATACCTCATTTTAATCCATAAGAAACGCAATTTCTTTTGATAGATTACTTATACAAAAATCTTTAGTTCATAAAATTTATCAAATTTGCATATCATTACAATTTTGGTACAGAGTGCATTTATTAGTATATTGTATTTTCCCTATTCACACAAATAACTTTGTCAGTTTTCAAGCTACGACAGTTTCGTATATCTCATTTTAATCCATAAGAAACGCACTTTCTTTGAATATATCACTTATTCAAAAATCTTAATTTCATAAAATTTATAAAATTTGCATATCATTAATATTTTGGTACAGAGTACATTTCTTACTATATTGTATTTTCCTTATTCACGCAAATAACTTTGTCAGTTTTCAAGCTACGACAGTGTCATATACCTCATTTTAATCCATAAGAAACGCACTTTCTTTGGATATATCACTTATTCAAAAATCTTAAGTTCATAAAATTTATCAAATTTTCCTATCATTACAATTTCGGTACAGAGTACATCTCTTTGCACAATGTATTTTCACTATTCACGCAAATAACTTTGTCAGTTTTCAAGCTACGACAGTTTCGTGTACCTCATTTTAATCCACAAGAAACGCACTTTCTTTTGATATATCACTTATTCAAAAATCTTAAGTTCATAAAATTTATCAAATTTGCATATCATTACAATTTTGGTACAAAGTGCATTTCTTGCCAGAATATATTTTCCCTGTTCACGCAAATAACTTTGACAGTTTTCAAGCTACGACAGTTTCGTATATCTCATTTTAATCTATAAAAAACGCACTTACCTTTTGATATATTATTTATGCAAGAATCTTAAGTCCATAAAATTTATCAAATTTGCATATCATTACAATTTTGGTACAGAGTGCATTTCTTAGTATATTGTATTTTCCCTATTCACGCAAATAACTTTGTCAGTTTTCGAGCTACGATAGCTTCGTATACCTCATTTTAATCCATAAGAAACGCAATTTCTTTTGATAGATTACTTATACAAAAATCTTTAGTTCAGAAAATTTATCAAATTTGCATATAATTACAATTTTGGTACAGAGTGCATTTATTAGTATATTGTATTTTCCCTATTCACACAAATAACTTTGTCAGTTTTCAAGCTACGACAGTTTCGTATATCTCATTTTAATCCATAAGAAACGCACTTTCTTTGAATATATCACTTATTCAAAAATCTTAATTTCATAAAATTTATAAAATTTGCATATCTTTACAATTTTGGTACAGAGTACATTTCTTACGCACTTTCTTTGGATATATCACTTATTCAAAAATCTTAAGTTCATAAAATTTATCAAATTTTCCTATCATTACAATTTTGGTACAGAGTACATTTCTTTGCACAATGTATTTTCCCTATTCACGCAACTAACTTTGACAGTTTTCAAGCTACGACAGTTTCGTGTACCTCATTTTAATCCACAAGAAACGCACTTTCTTTTGATATATCACTTATTCAAAAATCTTAAGTTCATAAAATTTATCAAATTTGCATATCATTACAATTTTGGTACAAAGTGCATTTCTTGCCAGAATATATTTTCCCTGTTCACGCAAATAACTTTGACAGTTTTCAAGCTACGACAGTTTCGTATATCTCATTTTAATCTATAAAAAACGCACTTACCTTTTGATATATTATTTATACAAGAATCTTAAGTCCATAAAATTTATCAAATTTGCATATCATTACAATTTTGGTACAGAGTGCATTTCTTAGTATATTGTATTTTCCCTATTCACGCAAATAACTTTGTCAGTTTTCGAGCTACGATAGCTTCGTATACCTCATTTTAATCCATAAGAAACGCAATTTCTTTTGATAGATTACTTATACAAAAATCTTTAGTTCATAAAATTTATCAAATTTGCATATCATTACAATTTTGGTACAGAGTGCATTTATTAGTATATTGTATTTTCCCTATTCACACAAATAACTTTGTCAGTTTTCAAGCTACGACAGTTTCGTATATCTCATTTTAATCCATAAGAAACGCACTTTCTTTGAATATATCACTTATTCAAAAATCTTAATTTCATAAAATTTATAAAATTTGCATATCATTAATATTTTGGTACAGAGTACATTTCTTACTATATTGTATTTTCCTTATTCACGCAAATAACTTTGCCAGTTTTCAAGCTACGACAGTGTCATATACCTCATTTTAATCCATAAGAAACGCACTTTCTTTGGATATATCACTTATTCAAAAATCTTAAGTTCATAAAATTTATCAAATTTTCCTATCATTACAATTTCGGTACAGAGTACATTTCTTTGCACAATGTATTTTCACTATTCACGCAAATAACTTTGTCAGTTTTCAAGCTACGACAGTTTCGTGTACCTCATTTTAATCCATAAGGAACGCACTTTTTTTGATATATTAATTATAAAATAATCTTAAGTTCATAAAATTTGTCAAATTTGCATATCATTACAATTTTGGCACAGAGTACATTTCGAAGTATATAAGAAACGCACTTTCTTTTGATATATCACTTATTCAAAAAACTTAAGTTCATAAAATTTATCAAATTTGCATATCATTACAATTTTGGTACAGAGTGCATTTCTTCGCACAATGTATTTTCCCTATTCACGCAACTAACTTTGACAGTTTTCAAGCTACGACAGTTTCGTATACCTCATTTTAATCCATAAAAAACGCACTTACCTTTTGATATATTATTTATACAAGAATCTTAAGTCCATAAAATTTATCAAATTTGCATATCATTACAATTTTGGTACAGAGTGCATTTCTTGGCACAATGTATTTTCCCTATTCACGCAACTAACTTTGACAGTTTTCAAGCTACGACAGTTTCTTATACCTCATTTTAATCCATAGGAAACGCACTTTCTTTTGATATATCACTTATTCAAAAAACTTAAGTTCATAAAATTTATCAAATTTGCATATCATTACAATTTTGGTACAGAGTGCATTTCTTTGCACAATGTGTTTTCCCTATTCACGCAAACAACTTTGTCAGTTTTCAAGCTACGACAGTTTCATATACCTCATTTTAATCCATAAGAAACCCACTTTCTTTTGATATATCACTTATTCAAAAATCTTAAGTTCATAAAATTTATCAAATTTGCATATCATTACAATTTTGGTACAAAGTGCATTTCTTGCCAGAATATATTTTCCCTATTCACGCAAATAACTTTGACAGTTTTCAAGCTACGACAGTTTCGTATACCTCATTTTAATCCATAAAAAACGCACTTGCCTTTTGATATATTATTTATACAAGAATCTTAAGTCCATAAAATTTATCAAATTTGCATATCATTACAATTTTGGTACAGAGTGCATTTCTTGCCACAATGTATTTTCCCTATTCACGCAAATAACTTTGTCAGTTTTCAAGCTACGACAGTTTCGTATACCTCATTTTAATCCATAGGAAACGCACTTTCTTTTGATGTATCACTTATTCAAAAGTCTTAAGTTCATAAAATTTATAAAATTTGCATATCGTTACAATTTTGGTACAGAGTGCATTTCTTAGTATATTGTATTTTCCCTATTCACACAAATAACTTTGTCAGTTTTCAAGCTACGACAGTTTCGTATACCTCATTTTAATCTATAAGAAACGCACTTTCTTTGAATATGTCACTTATTCAAAAATATTAAGTTCATAAAATTTATCAAATTTGCATATCTTTACAATTTTGGTACAGAGTGCATTTCTTGGCACAATGTGTTTTCCCTATTCACACAAATAACTTTGTCAGTTTTCAAGCTACAAAAGTTTCGTATACCTCATTTTAATCCATAAAAAACGCACTTAGCTTTTGATATATTATTTATGCAAGAATCTTAAGTCCATAAAATTTATCAAATTTGCATATCATTACAATTTTGGTACAGAGTGCATTTCTTGCCACAATGTATTTTCCCTATTCACGCAAATAACTTTGTCAGTTCTCAAGCTACGACAGGTTTGTATACCTCATTTTAATCCATAAGAAACTCACTTTATTCTGATATATCACTTATTCAAAAATCTTAAGTTCATAAAATTTATAAACTTTGCATATCATTACAATTTTGGCACAGAGTACATTTCGTAGTATATTTTTCTTTTTCCTATTCACGCAAATAACTTTGTCAGTTTTCGAGCTACGACAATTTCGTATACCTCATTTTAATCCATAAGAAACGCACTTTATTTTGATATATCACTTATTCAAAAATCTCAAGTTCATAAAATTTATAAACTTTGCATATCATTACAATTTTGGCACAGAGTACATTTCGTAGTATATTTTTCTTTTTCCTATTCAATCAAATAACTTTCTCAGTTTTCAAGCTAAGACAGTTTCGTATACCTCATTTTAATCCATAATAAACGCACTTTCTTTTGATATATTACTTATACAAATACCTTAAGTTCATAAAATTTACCAAATTTGCATATCATTACAATTTTGGTACAGAGTGCATTTCTTGGCACAATATATTTTCCCTATTCACGCAAATAACTTTGTCAGTTTTCAAGCTACGACAGTTTCGTATACCTCATTTTAATCCGTAGGAAACACACTTTATTTTGATGTATCACTTATTCAAAAGTCTTAAGTTCATAAAATTTATAAACTTTGCATATCATTACAATTTTGGTACAGAGTGCATTTCTTGCCACAATGTATTTTCCCTATTCACGCAAATAACTTTGTCAGTTTTCAAGCTACGACAGTTTCATATACCTCATTTTAATCTATAAGAAACGCACTTACTTTGAATATATCACTTATTCAAAAATGTTAAGTACATAAAATTTATAAACTTTGCAGATCATTACAATTTTGGAACAGAGTACATTTCGTAGTATATTTTTCTTTTTCCTATTCACGCAAATAACTTTGTCAGTTTTCAAGCTACGACAGTTTCGTATACCTCATTTTAATCCATAAGAAACGCACTTTCTTTTGATATATCATTTATACAAAAATCTTAAGTTCATAAAATTTGTCAAATTTGCATATCATTACAATTTTGGTACAGAGTGCATTTCTTAGTATATTGTATTTTCCCTATTCACGCAAATAACTTTGTCAGATTTCGAGCTATGATAGCTTCATATACCTCATTTTAATCCATAAGAAACGCAATTTCTTTTGATAGATTACTTATACAAAAATCTTTAGTTCATAAAATTTATCAAAGTGCATTTCTTGCCAGAATATATTTTCCCTATTCACGCAAATAACTTTGACAGTTTTCAAGCTACGACAGTTTCGTATATCTCATTTTAATCCATAAAAAACGCACTTACCTTTTGATATATTATTTATACAAGAATCCTAAGTCCATAAAATCTATCAAATTTGCATATCATTACAATTTTGGTACAGAGTGCATTTCTTAGCACAATGTATTTTCCCTATTCACGCAACTAACTTTGTCAGTTTTCAAGCTACGACAGTTTCATATACCTCATTTTAATCCATAAGAAACGCAATTTCTTTTGATAGATTACTTATACAAAAATCTTTAGTTCATAAAATTTATCAAAGTGCATTTCTTGCCAGAATATATTTTCCCTATTCACGCAAATAACTTTGTCAGTTTTCGAGCTACGATAGCTTCGTATACCTCATTTTAATCCATAAGAAATGCAATTTCTTTTGATAGATTACTTATACAAAAATCTTTAGTTCATAAAATTTATCAAGTTTGCATATCATTACAATTTTGGTACAGAGTGCATTTATTAGTATATTGTATTTTCGCTATTCACACAAATAACTTTGTCAGTTTTTAGCTACGAAAGTTTCGTATATCTCATTTTAATCCATAAGAAACCCACTTTCTTTGAATATATCACTTATTCAAAAATCTTAAGTTCATAAAATTTATCAAATTTGCATATCTTTACAATTTTGGTACAGAGTGTATTTCTTGGCACAATGTGTTTTTCCTATTCACGCAAATAACTTTGTTAGTTTTCAAGCTACAAAAGTTTCGTATACCTCATTTTAATCCATAAGAAACGCACTACCTTTTGATATATCACTTATACAAATATCTTAAGTTCATAAAATTTACCAAATTTGCATATCATTACAATTTCGGTACAGAGTGCATTTCTTGTCAAACTGATAAACTTTGCATATCATAACAATTTTGGCACAGAGTACATTTCTTAGTATATTGCATTTTCCCTATCCACGCAAATAACTTTGTCAGTTTTCAAGCTATGACAGTTTCGTATACCTCATTTTAATCCATAAGAAACGCATTTTCTTTTGATATATCACTTATATAAAAATATCTTAAGTTCATAAAATTTACCAAATTTGCATATCATTACAATTTTGGTACAGAGTGCATTTCTTGTCAAACTGATAAACTTTGCATATCATAACAATTTTGGCACAGAGTACATTTCTTAGTATATTGCATTTTCCCTATCCACGCAAATAACTTTGTCAGTTTTCAAGCTATGACAGTTTCGTATACCTCATTTTAATCCATAAGAAACGCACTTTCTTCTGATATATATTACTTATTCAAAAATCTTAAGTTCATAAAATTTATAAACTTTGCATATTTTTCCTATTCACGCAAATAACTTTGTCAGTTTTCAAGCTATGACAGTTTCGTATACCTCATTTTAATCCATAAAAAACGCACTTTCTTTTAATATTGCACTTATACAAATATCTTAAGTTCATAAAATTTACCAAATTTTGTAATGATAGTAACTTTGTCAGTTTTTAAGCTACAACAGTTTCGTATATCTCATTTAAATCCATAAGAAACGCACTTTCTTTTGATATATCACTTATACAAATATCTTAAGTTCATAAAATTTACCAAATTTGCATATCATTACAATTTTGGAACAGAGTACATTTCTTGACACAATGTATTTTCCCTATTCACGCAAATAACTTTGTCATTTTTCAAGCTACAACAGTTTCGTATACCTCATTTTAATCCATAAGAAAAGAAACTATCAATTATCTACTCTCATCAATACATGGCCATGATTTGTTGAAAGTCACGATTTAAAAACTGGGTAGTCCAATCATTTTCAGGATTATCTAAATGATATATCATTTATACAAAAATCTTAAGTTCATAAAATTTATCAAATTTGCATATCATTACAATTTTGGTACAGAGTGCATTTCTTGTTACAATGTATTTTCCCTATTCACGCAAATAACTTTGTCAGTTTTCAAGCTACGACAGTTTCGTATACCTCATATCATTACAATTTTGGTACAGAGTGCATTTCTTGGCACATTGGTGCATTTCTTATTATATTGTATTTTCCCTATTCACGCAAATAACTTTGTCAGTTTTCAAGCTATGACAGTTTCGTATACCTCATTTTAATCCATAAAAAACGCACTTTCTTTTGATATATCACTTATTCAAAAATCCTATGTTCATAAAATTTATAAAATTTGCATATCATTACAATATTGGTACAGAGTGCATTTCTTAGCACAATGTATTTTCCCTATTCACGCAACTAACTTTGTCAGTTTTCAAGCTACGACAGTTTCATATACCTCATTTTAATCCATAAGAAACGCACTTTCTTTTGATATATCACTTATTCAAAAATCTTAAGTTCATAAAATTTATCAAATTTGCATATCATTACAATTTTGGTACAAAGTGCATTTCTTGCCAGAATATATTTTCCCTATTCACGCAAATAACTTTGACAGTTTTCAAGCTACGACAGTTTCGTATATCTCATTTTAATCCATAAAAAACGCACTTACCTTTTGATATATTATTTATACAAGAATCTTAAGTCCATAAAATTTATCAAATTTGCATATCATTACAATTTTGGTGCAGAGAGCATTTCTTGCCACAATGTGTTTTCCCTATTCACGCAAATACCTTTGTCAGTTTTCAAGCTACGACAGTTTTGTATACCTCATTTTAATCCATAAGAAACGCACTTTGTTTTGATATATCACTTATTCAAAAAGAAACGCACTTTATTTTGATATATCACTTATTCAAAAATCTCAAGTTCATTAAATTTATAAACTTTGCATATCATTACAATTTTGGCACAGAGTACATTTCGTAGTATATTTTTCTTTTTCCTATTCAATCAAATAACTTTCTCAGTTTTCAAGCTAAGACAGTTTCGTATACCTCATTTTAATCCATAATAAACGCACTTTCTTTTGATATATTACTTATACAAATACCTTAAGTTCATAAAATTTACCAAATTTGCATACCATTCACGCAAATAACTTTGTCAGTTTTCAAGCTACGACAGTTTCGTATACCTCATTTTAATCCATAGGAAACGCACTTTATTTTGATGTATCACTTATTCAAAAGTCTTAAGTTTATAAAATTTATAAACTTTGCATATCATTACAATTTTGGTACAAAGTGCATTTCTTGCCAAAATATATTTTCCCTATTCGCGCAAATAACTTTGTCAGTTTTCAAGCTACGACAGTTTCATATACCTCATTTTAATCTATAAGAAACGCACTTTCTTTGAATATATCACTTATTCAAAAATCTTAAGTTCATAAAATTTATAAACTTTGCATATCATTACAATTTTGGCACAGAGTACATTTCGTAGTATATTTTTCTTTTTCCTATTCACGCAAATAACTTTGTCAGTTTTCAAGCTACGACAGTTTCGTATACCTCATTTTAATCCATAAGAAACGCACTTTCTTTTGATATATCATTTATACAAAAATCCTAAGTTCATAAAATTTGTCAAATTTGCATATCATTACAATTTTGGTACAGAGTGCATTTCTTAGTATATTGTATTTTCCCTATTCACGCAAATAACTTTGACAGTTTTCGAGCTATGATAGCTTCACATACCTCATTTTAATCCATAAGAAACGCAATTTCTTTTGATAGATTACTTATACAAAAATCTTTAGTTCATAAAATTTATCAAAGTGCATTTCTTGCCAGTATATATTTTCCCTATACACGCAAATAACTTTGACAGTTTTTAAGCTACGACAGTTTCGTATATCTCATTTTAATCCATAAAAAACGCACTTACCTTTTGATATATTATTTATATTATATTATTTAATCCATAAGAAACGCAATTTCTTTTGATAGATTACTTATACAAAAATCTTTAGTTCATAAAATTTATCAAAGTGCATTTCTTGCCAGAATATATTTTCCCTATACACGCAAATAACTTTGACAGTTTTCAAGCTACGACAGTTTCGTATATCTCATTTTAATCCATAAAAAACGCACTTACCTTTTGATATATTATTTATACAAGAATCTTAAGTCCATAAAATCTATCAAATTTGCATATCATTACAATTTTGGTACAGAGTGCATTTCGAAGTATATTGTATTTTCCCTATTCACGCAAATAACCTTGTCAGTTTTCGAGCTACGATAGCTTCGTATACCTCATTTTAATCCATAAGAAACTCAATTTCTTTTGATAGATTACTTATACAAAAATCTTTAGTTCATAAAATTTATCAAGTTTGCATATCATTACAATTTTGGCACAGAGTGCATTTATTAGTATATTGTATTTTCCCTATTCACACAAATAACTTTGTCAGTTTTTAAGCTACGAAAGTTTCGTATATCTCATTTTAATCCATAAGAAACGCACTTTCTTTGAATATATCACTTATTCAAAAATCTTAAGTTCATAAAATTTATCAAATTTGCATATCTTTACAATTTTGGTACAGAGTGCATTTCTTGGCACAATGTGTTTTCCCTATTCACGCAAATAACTTTGTTAGTTTTCAAGCTACAAAAGTTTCGTATACCTCATTTTAATCCATAAGAAACGCACTTTCTTTTGATATATCACTTATTCAAAAATCTTAAGTTCATAAAATTTATCAAATTTGCATATCATTACAATTTTGGTACAAAGTGCATTTCTTGCCAGAATATATTTTCCCTATTCACGCAAATAACTTTGACAGTTTTCAAGCTACGACAGTTTCGTATATCTCATTTTAATCCATAAAAAACGCACTTACCTTTTGATATATTATTTATACAAGAATCTTAAGTCCATAAAATTTATCAAATTTGCATATCATTACAATTTTGGTGCAGAGTGCATTTCTTGCCACAATGTGTTTTCCCTATTCACGCAAATACCTTTGTCAGTTTTCAAGCTACGACAGTTTTGTATACCTCATTTTAATCCATAAGAAACGCACTTTCTTTTAATATATCACTTATTCAAAAATCTTAAGCTCATAAAATTTATAAAATTTGCATATCATTACAATTTTGGTACAGAGTACATTTCTTACTATATTGTATTTTCCTTACTCACGCAAATATCTTTGTCAGTTTTCAAGCTACGACAGTGTCATGTACCTCATTTTAATCCATAAGAAACGTACTTTCTTTGAATATATCACTTATTCAAAAATCTTAAGTTCATAAAATTTATCAAATTTTCCTATCATTACAATTTCGGTACAGAGTACATTTCTTTGCACAGTGTATTTTCACTATTCACGCAAATAACTTTGTCACTTTTCAAGCTACGACAGTTTCGTGTACCTCATTTTAATCCATAAGGAACGCACTTTTTTTGATATATTAATTATAAAATAATCTTAAGTTCATAAAATTTGTCAAATTTGCATATCATTACAATTTTGGCACAGAGTACATTTCGAAGTATATAAGAAAGGCACTTTCTTTTGATATATCACTTATTCAAAAAACTTAAGTTCATAAAATTTATCAAATTTGCATATCATTACAATTTTGGTACAGAGTGCATTTCTTGGCACAATGTATTTTCCCTATTCACGCAACTAACTTTGTCAGTTTTTAAGCTACGACAGTTTCATATACCTCATTTTAATCCATAAGAAACGCACTTTCTTTTGATATATCACTTATTCAAAAATCTTAAGTTCATAAAATTTATCAAATTTGCAAATCATTACAATTTTGGTACAAAGTGCATTTCTTGCCAGAATATATTTTCCCTATTCACGCAAATAACTTTGACAGTTTTCGAAGTATATAAGAAAGGCACTTTCTTTTGATATATCACATATTCAAAAAACTTAAGTTCATAAAATTTATCAAATTTTCCTATCATTACAATTTCGGTACAGAGTACATTTCTTTGCACAGTGCATTTTCACTATTCATGCAAATAACTTTGTCACTTTTCAAGCTACGACAGTTTCGTGTACCTCATTTTAATCCATAAGGAACGCGCTTTTTTGATATATTAATTATAAAATAATCTTAAGTTCATAAAATTTGTCAAATTTGCATATCATTACAATTTTGGCACAGAGTACATTTCGAAGTATATAAGAAAGGCACTTTCTTTTGATATATCACTTATTCAAAAAACTTAAGTTCATAAAATTTATCAAATTTGCATATCATTACAATTTTGGTACAGAGTGCATTTCTTGGCACAATGTATTTTCCCTATTCACGCAACTAACTTTGTCAGTTTTTAAGCTACGACAGTTTCATATACCTCATTTTAATCCATAAGAAACGCACTTTCTTTTGATATATCACTTATTCAAAAATCTTAAGTTCAAAAAATTTATCAAATTTGCATATCATTACAATTTTGGTACAAAGTGCATTTCTTGCCAGAATATATTTTCCCTATTCACGCAAATAACTTTGACAGTTTTCAAGCTACGACAGTTTCGTATACCTCATTTTAATCCATAAAAAACGCACTTACCTTTTGATATATTATTTATACAAGAATCTTAAGTCCATAAAATTTATCAAATTTGCATATCATTACAATTTGGTACAGAGTGCATTTCTTGCCACAATGTATTTTCCCTATTCACGCAAATAAATTTGTCAGTTTTCAAGCTACGACAGTTTTGTATACCTCATTTTAATCCATAAGAAACGCACTTTCTTTTGATATATCACTTATTCAAAAATCTTAAGTTCATAAAATTTATCAAATTTGCATATCATTACAATTTTGGTACAGAGTACATTTCTTGACACAATGTATTTTCCCTATTCACGCAAATAACTTTGTCAGTTTTCAAGCTACGACAGTTTTGTATACCTCATTTTAATCCATAAGAAACGCACTTTCTTTTGATATATCACTTATTCAAAAATCTTAAGTTCATAAAATTTATAAACTTTGCATATCATTACAATTTTGGCACAGAGTACATTTCTTAGTATATTTTTTTTCCTATTCACCCAATTAACTTTGTCAGCTTTCAAGCTATGACAGTTTCGTATACCTCATTTTAATCCATAAGAAACGCACTTTCTTTTGATATATTACTTATACAAATACCTTAAGTTCATAAAATTTACCAAATTTGCATATCATTACAATTTTGGTACAGAGTGCATTTCTTGGCACAATGTATTTTCCCTATTCACGCAAATAACTTTGTCAGTTTTCAAGCTACGACAGTTTCGTATACCTCATTTTAATCCATGGGAAACGCACCTTCTTTTGATGTATCACTTATTCAAAAATCTTAAGTTCATAAAATTTATAAAATTTGCATATCGCTACAATTTTGGTACAGAGTGCATTTCTTAGTATAATGTATTTTCCCTATTCACACAAATAACTTTGTCAGTTTTCAAGCTACGACAGTTTCGTATACCTCATTTTAATCTATAAGAAACGCACTTTCTTTTGATGTATCACTTATTAAAAAATCTTAAGTTCATAAAATTTATCAAATTTGCATATCTTTACAATTTTGGTACAGAGTGCATTTCTTGGCACAATGTGTTTTCCCTATTCACGCAAATAACTTTGTCAGTTTTCAAGCTACAAAAGTTTCGTATACCTCATTTTAAATAATAAGAAACGCACTTTCTTTTGATATATCATTTATACAAAAATCTTAAGTTCATAAAATTTGTCAAATTTGCATATCATTACAATTTTGGTACAGAGTGCATTTCTTGGCACAATGTATTTCCCTATTCACGCAAATAACTTTGTCAGTTTTCGAGCTACGATAGCTTCGTATACCTCAATTTAATCCATAAGAAACGCAATTTCTTTTGATAGATTACTTATACAAAAATCTTTAGTTCATAAAATTTATCAAATTTGCATATCATTACAATTTTGGTACAGAGTGCATTTCTTAGTATATTGTATTTTCCCTATTCACACAAATAACTTTGTCAGTTTTCAAGCTACGACAGTTTCGTATACCTCATTTTAATCTATAAGAAACGCACTTTCTTTTGATGTATCACTTATTAAAAAATCTTAAGTTCATAAAATTTATCAAATTTGCATATCTTTACAATTTTGGTACAGAGTGCATTTCTTGGCACAATGTGTTTTCCCTATTCACGCAAATAACTTTGTCAGTTTTCAAGCTACAAAAGTTTCGTATACCTCATTTTAAATAATAAGAAACGCACTTTCTTTTGATATATCATTTATACAAAAATCTTAAGTTCATAAAATTTGTCAAATTTGCATATCATTACAATTTTGGTACAGAGTGCATTTCTTAGTATATTGTATTTTTCCTATTCACGCAAATAACTTTGTCAGTTTTCGAGCTACGATAGCTTCGTATACCTCAATTTAATCCATAAGAAACGCAATTTCTTTTGATAGATTACTTATACAAAAAATCTTTAGTTCATAAAATTTATCAAATTTGCATATCATTACAATTTTGGTACAGAGTGCATTTCTTAGTATATTGTATTTTCCCTATTCACACAAATAACTTTGTCAGTTTTCAAGCTACGACAGTTTCGTATACCTCATTTTAATCCATAAGAAAAGCACTTTCTTTGAATATATCACTTATTCAAAAATCTTAAGTTCATAAAATTTATCAAATTTTCATATCTTTACAATTTTGGTACAGAGTCCATTTCTTGGCACAATGTGTTTTCCCTATTCACGCAAATAACTTTGTCAGTTTTCAAGCTACAAAAGTTTCGTATACCTCATTTTAATCCATAACAAACGCACTTTCTTCTGATATATCACTTATTCAAAAATCTTAAGTTCATAAAATTTATCAAATTTGCATATCATTACAATTTTGGTACAAAGTGCATTTCTTGTCAGAATATATTTTCCCTATTCACGCAAATAACTTTGACAGTTTTCAAGCTACGACAGTTTCGTATACCTCATTTTAATCCATAAAAAACTCACTTACCTTTCGATATATTATTTATACAAGAATCTTAAGTCCATAAAATTTATTTAGTTCATAAAATTTATCAAATTTGCATATCTTTACAATTTTGGTACAGAGTCCATTTCTTGGCACAATGTGTTTTCCCTATTCACGCAAATAACTTTGTCAGTTTTCAAGCTACAAAAGTTTCGTATACCTCATTTTAATCCATAAGAAACGCACTTTCTTTTGATATATCACTTATTCAAAAAACTTAAGTTCATAAAATTTATCAAATTTGCATATCATTACAATTTTGGTACAGAGTGCATTTCTTGGCACAATGTATTTTCCCCTATTCACGCAACTAACTTTGTCAGTTTTCAAGCTACGACAGTTTCATATACCCTCATTTTAATCCAAAGGAAACGCACTTTCTTTTGATATATCACTTATTCAAAAATCTTAAGTTCATAAATTTATCAAATTTGCATATCATTACAATTTTGGTACCAAGTGCATTTCTTGCCAGAATATATTTTCCCTATTCACGCAAATAACTTTGACAGTTTTTCAAGCTACGACAGTTTCGTATACCCCCATTTTAATCCATAAAAAACGCACTTACCTTTTGATATATTATTTATACAAGAATCTTAAGTCCATAAAATTTATCAAATTTGCATATCTTTACAATTTTGGTACAGAGTGCATTTCTTGCCACAATGTATTTTCCCTATTCACGCAAATAACTTTGTCAGTTTTCAAGCTACGACAATTTTGTATACCTCATTTTATTCCATAAGAAACGCACTTTCTTCTGATATATCACTTATTCAAAAATCTTAAGTTCATAAAATTTATCAAATTTGCATATCTTTACAATTTTGGTACAGAGTGCATTTCTTGGCACAATGTGTTTTCCCTATTCACGCAAATAACTTTGTCAGTTTTCAAGCTACAAAAGTTTCGTATACCTCATTTTAAATAATAAGAAACGCACTTTCTTTGAATATATCACTTATTCAAAAAACTTAAGTTCATAAAATTTATCAAATTTGCATATCATTACAATTTTGGTACAGAGTGCATTTCTTGGCACAATGTATTTTCCCTATTCACGCAACTAACTTTGTCAGTTTTCAAGCTACGACAGTTTCATATACCTCATTTTAATCCAAGAAAACGCACTTTCTTTTGATATATCACTTATTCAAAAATCTTAAGTTCATAAAATTTATTAAATTTGCATATCATTACAATTTTGGGTACAAAGGCATTTCTTGCCAGAATATATTTTCCCTATTCACGCAAATAACTTTGACAGTTTTCAAGCTACGACAGTTTCGTATACCCCATTTTAATCCATAAAAAACGCACTTACCTTTTGATATATTATTTATACAAGAATCTTAAGTCCATAAAATTGATCAAATTTGCATATCTTTACAATTTTGGTACAGAGTGCATTTCTTGGCACAATGTATTTTCCCTATTCACGCAAATAACTTTGTCAGTTTTCAATCTACGACAGTTTTGTATACCTCATTTTATTCCATAAGAAACGCACTTTCTTTGAATATATCACTTATTCAAAATCTTAAGTTCATAAAATTTATCAAATTTGCATATCTTACAAGTTTGGTACAGAGTGCATTTCTTGGCCACAATGTGTTTTCCCTATTCACGCAAATAACTTTGTCAGTTTTCAAGCTACAAAAGTTTCGTATACCTCATTTTAATCCATAAGAAACGCAATTTATTTTGATATATCACTTATTCAAAAAACTTAAGTTCATAAAATTTATCAAATTTTGCATATCATTACAATTTTGGTACAGAGTGCATTTCTTGGCACAATGTATTTTCCCTATTCACGTAATTAACTTTGTCAGTTTTCGAGCTACGACAGTTTCATATACCTCATTTTAATCCATAAGAAACGCACTTTCTTTTGATATATACTATTAAAAATCTTAAGTTCATAAAATTTATAATTTGCATATCATTACAATTTTGGTACAGAGTGCATTTCTTAGTATATTTTTTCCCTATTCACGCAAATAACTTTGTCAGTTTTCAAGCTACGACAGTTTCGTATACCTCATTTTAATCCATAAGAAACGCACTTTCTTTTGATATATTACTATCAAATCTTAAGTTCATAAAATTTATCAAATTTGCATATCATTACAATTTTGGTACAGAGTGCATTTCTTGCACAATGTTTTCCCTATTCACGCAAATAACTTTGTCAGTTTTCAAGCTACGACAGTTTCGTATACCTCATTTTAATATAAGAAACGCACTTTCTTTGATATATCACTTATTCAAAAATTAAGTTCATAAAATTTATCAAATTTGCATATCATTACAATTTTGGTACAGAGCATTTCTTGCACAATGTTTTCCCTATTCACGCAAATAACTTTGTCAGTTTTCAAGCTACGACAGTTTCGTATACCTCATTTTAATCCATAAGAAACGCACTTTTTTGATATATTACTTATACAAATCTTAAGTTCATAAAATTTACCAAATTTGCATATCATTACAATTTTGGTACAGAGTGCATTTCTTGCACAATGTATTTTCCCTATTCACGCAAATAACTTTGTCAGTTTTCAAGCTACGACAGTTTCGTATACCTCATTTTAATCCATAAGAAACGCACTTTCTTTTGATTATCACTTATTCAAAATCTTAAGTTCATAAAATTTATCAAATTTGCATATCATTACAATTTTGGTACAGAGTGCATTTCTTAGTATATTGTATTTTCCCTATTCACACAAATAACTTTGTCAGTTTTCAAGCTACGACAGTTTCGTATACCTCATTTTAATCCATAAGAAACGCACTTTTTTGATATATCACTTATTCAAAAATATTAAGTTCATAAATTTATAAAATTTGCATATCGTTACAATTTTGGTACAGAGTGCATTTCTTAGTATATTGTATTTTCCCTATTCACAAATAACTTTGTCAGTTTTCAAGCTACAAAAGTTCGTATACCTCATTTTAATCCATAAGAAACGCACTTTTTTGATATATACTTATACAAATACCTTAAGTTCATAAAATTTACCAAATTTGCATATCATTACAATTTTGGTACATACTGCATTTCTTGCACAATGTATTTTCCCTATTCACGCAAATAACTTTGTCAGTTTTCAAGCTACAACAGTTTCGTAACTTAAGTTCATTAAAATTTATCAAATTTGCATTCATTACAATTTTGGTACAGAGTCATTTCTTGGCACATGTATTTTCCTATTCACGCAATTTAACTTTGTCAGTTTTCAAGCTACGACAGTTTCATATACCTCATTTTAATCCATAAGAAAAGCACTTTCTTCTGAATATCACTTATTCAAAAATCTTAAGTTCATAAAATTTATCAAATTTGCATATCATTACAATTTTGGTACAAAGTGCATTTCTTGCCAGAATATATTTTCCTATTCACGCAATAACTTTGACAGTTTTCAAGCTACGACAGTTTCGTATACCTCAGTTTAATCCATAAGAAACGCACTTCTTTGATATATTACTTATACAAATACCTTAAGTTCATAAAATTTACCAAATTTGCATATCATTACAATTTTGGTACAGAGTGCATTTCTTAGTATATTTTATTTTCCTATTCACAAAAATAACTTTGTCAGTTTTCAAGCTACGACAGTTCGTATACCTCATTTTAATCTATAAGAAACGCACTTTCTTTGAATATATCACTTATTCAAAAATATTAAGTTCATAAAATTTATAAAATTTGAATATCGTTACAATTATATATATATTACTTA